>NC_137213.1:8867939-8920439 GCF_949987685.1 Ammodytes marinus | reverse complement strand
ACTTCTTGTGTGTACATGTGTGAGTGTGCGTCACTGTGTGGTTCGGAGGTTGTGCTGTCCAACACTAGACTGTGGTTTGGTTTTTTTGGGTCTGACAAACTGAGACTTGTTTGTTCAGTACAGTAGCACCGAGTCCAACAGTGGGAGAGTATCGTTAGGGAGACCACTGTCTCCAGAGATGAGGGGTGTGAGGAGACATACGGTAATATGCACACACACACATGCACAGGCACACACACACACACACGCACGCGCACACACACACACACACACACACACACACACACACACACACACACGCACTTACACATACACACATTGTGCAGCGGTGGGCTAAAGTCAGGGGTAGTGGTTGAGTATGTGACAAACTCTGAGGATGGTTGTTCAAAGCTGTAGTCCAGTTGGAGAGAAGAGGAGAGGGACAGGACAGACTTGTCTTGTGAATTACAACTGCAGGTTTTCCTTCTTTGTGTGTGTGTGTGTGCGTGTGTGTGTGTGTGTGTGTGTGTGTGTGTGTGTGTGTGTGTGTGTGTGTGTGTGTGTGTGTGTGTGTGTGTGTGTGTGTGTGTGTGTGTGTGTGTGTGTGTGTTTGTGTGTTTTGGGGACCACAGGGAGGATGGCAGATAGATGCTTCACTGGTTCAGGGTTACTAAGAAATATGCAAAAGAAACAAGAAATGCTGTCAGACTCTGGCAGTGTCTTTTACATTTACAGCAAGGGAACACATGGTCATACACAAATGCACACACACACACACACACACACACACACACACACACACACACACACACACACACACACGGACACACCAACCACCACCACATCCACCTATGATAAAGTATCCTTCTGCTATTGTGCTATTTTCTATAAGTAAAATGTATTGCTAATAAATAATCATACATAATTCGAACACTTTTCAGAGGGAGATTAATGAAAAAAAAAAAAAACAGGCAACAAGAGTTTTTACGAAGGCAATACGTTATCTGGAGCTTTACCAGACAATTCAGCACCAGGATACTATAGCTTATACAGCATTTAAAACATCACACAATTCTAGATTTTCTATTAACAATATTACTAATACTTTCTGTTGTGATTTATTGAAAATTGTGGTTGCTAACTAACAATAGTTTCCAGAATTGCAAACTCCACCTTTAATGTACAATTATCCGTAGCAACAGATAAAACAAGTACAATTTACTCTAAATGCCTTAAGGTTGCTTCACATAAAATATTTTTTTATATGAAGTTAGCGTGAGATCTGAGGGCAAAGTGCATTCTAGCTTTTTTTTCTTCTTTTTTAGTCTTTACCAACACTTTCCTCCATGCCTTCCATCTGTCACAGCCTGCCCCTCTCCCCCTCTGTGGTGGGCCCATTAGCTGGGTGACCATCGGACTATGACAGGGCGGCCTGGTCACGGCAACACACAGCTGTAACATGGATGCTGCCTTTCACATTAGTGCGCTGAACAAGGGGAACAGGAGCGGGGAGCTTTTCCATTAGCACCGCCCACGATCTGCCAACATCCTGACAGGGAGAGAGAGAGAGAGAGAGAGACAGAGAGAGAGAGAGAGAGAGAGAGACAGAGAGAGCTATATTGACCACGTTTTCAAATGGCTGCCTCTTAACAGTATGGCAGTGACCCCAACCACACTTTGGGCAGCACCATCACTCCATATTCATACACTGAGCGAGCGAGTGAGATAGAAAGCGAGGGGATGCTGTAGAAACAGGCAGGGAGTAAACATAGGGGGGTTATGTACATGTAGGAGAAGAGATTGACTTTATAATGCTTCAAATGTTCTTGATTTAGAGTTAAATTACGTTGTGAAAATCATAGTTATTTTGTGGCAAGTGTATGTTTGTGAGTTTTGAATTTTTATATTACACACAAATTGTGATGGTTGTATTGTGTTTCTTTTCCTCATCTTAATCCTTAACAATGTTAGCCTGGCATTCCCAGACCTGCCACTGTTGGTCTGGACACTCTCCATTGCAGCTTTTTCAAAAAGTCCAGAAATCCAGACTCACATTTCAATTGGTTCTATCTAATATGGGCGGGCCAGAGCCCTTTGTATGGTGCTCTGGGGCGGATGTAACTGGATGACGACAGTGACGTGCATGCGGCATCGAAGCCATGATAGTAAACATCAAAGATGGCTGCGGATATGTTGTTTGAGTTTGAGACTGCTTTGGCCTCGACCCTTTACGATTTGGAAGACGGCACTCAAATATTTCATTAGCAAGTAAGTGGAATGTTCTGTTTTGCCGACCGACCACGGCAAAAGTTTAATTTAACAGTTTAACAGCTGTTCGCTAAACAAACGGGGCTTAATACGTCACCTTGTGCATCGCTCTGATTGGTTGTAGTGCTATCCAATTGCGTGCAGTGGCATATGAAATGAACGAGTAGGAGCCGCCCCTTGAGTTGGAAATTACTATTGATCGTGGCCAGACCCTCTATCGTTCAAGATATCAGGGTCTGGATTTCCAGGCTATAACAATGTAGTCTTTTGTCTCAGTTTCTTGTACAAAAGAGCTGAACGCTAGGACCAAAGGCTACATTTATAAGAGCCTCAAGTGACACCTGTATTTGGCAAGTTTATAAGGTCTGTTGTACCAAATAACTACGATTTAAATAAGCTGTTGTAGGCCTATATGTGGAGAAATGTTATTATTAATTCAATTGTTGTAAATGTTGAACATGTAGATAATTATACTCATATTTGCACTATGAAATACCATTTCTTGTCTGATTAGAACACGTGTATTCTAACATTTTCTTTTTTCATAAAAAAAATTTAAAAAAATTGTCGGCAGTTTACAGAGGGATCCATTAAACTTACTGAACATATTTTGTTTTAACCAGATAAAATCACACACATACTTTTACACATACATTTTCATTTATTTCATTTTCCTTTATTTATTCTCGAAAGATCAATTGAGGGTTACCCTCTTTTACAATGACGTCGAGAATTACACACAATATACAATGAGAATACACAACAAGCTTACAAAGAGACAACAACAATTAAAACATTCAGATCAATTGAATAAAACAGAACAATAGCCTGATTAAAACAGTTACAATTGGAGTGGGGCTGATTCAAAATAATAACTTTAAATTGGTTAACAGTTATGAGTGTATTTATTTTAATTTGATGTTGTAGGCTGTTCCAGGAGTCAGGGGCACTGTGGCTAAAAGCAGTTTTACCAAGGTCAGACCGGGCGTATGGAACATATAACATGAGCATTTCAGTTGAGCGGGTATGATAAAGCCCATCTGAAATATGCAGCATTGTTGTCAAATAGAGTGGTAGCTTTCCGGTCAGGGCTTTATATATAAAAATATGCCAATGTGCATCACGTCTCTCTTTAAGAGAAGACCACCCAACCTTTTCATATAAAAGACAATGGTGAGTGTCATAAGCATCTCCTGTAATGAACCTTAAGGCAGAGTGAAACACGGAGTCTAGGAGTTTAAGACATGAATGAGATGCATGCCTATAAACCACATCGCCGTTTAGACATAAACTATCTATATAAATAACTATATTAAATTAGCTGCTAGCTATCTGGAAAATCTGCCTCTTAAAACTGTTCTCTGGCAATTAAACTGCTATGAAGTTGGAAGACTTGCAGGATACAAAACAAAATCGAAGTCAAAATGAAACAGCAGAGGCCGAGATATCCCGCTACTAGCAATTTTGGCCTAAGTTCCAAAAAACACTAGGGCTGTGTTCGGAAAGCCATACAAACGTCCTACTCATACTCATTTTGACTTCAATTTGAGTATGTGACGGTTGGGTATGCGAGTTTGGGTATGCAAGAAATTCCCGGATGAGTTCTAACTTCCGGGAAGATTTGGGGTATGGATCGATTGGATACTTTTCATACTCAACCTCCCCACAATGCATCGAGTCTTTTCAAATGACAAGGAAGGTTTTTTTTTTATTCTTTATTTACAATTCTGCATTTCCTGCACAACACAGGACCGTATGTAAAAATCTAGTTCTATATCTAACCTGTGGAGGGCGGCAATACGCTAAACAGCGTCTAAACGGCCGGAATCTTATAAGAAGAAGAAGATCTTTATTGCTTGAGTATACTTCAACTGAAAACGTTTCGACGCACCTCGCATACACAATCGATCTTTGAGTAGACAGTATGTAGTATATAGATGTTGAGTATGTAGGATGTAGGACGTTAGTATGGCTTTCCGAAAACAGCCGGAATCCTTCAATTCCCATAATGCACCTGGACATTGACTCTTTGTTACTTCATGTATGTCTGACGTAGGGCCACTTCCTTTGGAACACAGGCTTTTCTGTTATTATTCCTAGTCTACAAGCCACAACTGAGTCATCCCTGATGATGTCATCTTTCTTCTCAGACTAGAATACAAAATATTGTGGTTTAAAATGAGGCGCCCTCGATGGAGAAGTAAAATATTGCATATTTTCTTTCTGACTGTATTCCAATGATACAGAACACAATTTAAACATAAGCCTACATTTATTTTTGAGGTGTATGTAATCTCCTGGAACTCAACTTCTTCTCTTTTGTCTGTTTTCTAAAGCATTGAGATCTAATTACAACAGAGCTAATGAAATGGATCGCCTAGCATTTCATCACTGGTTTGCTTTTTCAAAAAAATGTCTTTGTTTCTTCTTCTCCCCTTCCAAAGGCAGCGGTGACGTTTTCTTTTGATAAAGTGATCAAACGACGAGGGTCTCATTTGCAGTGATCACAGGGACCGTATGTTCCCCACCTCTATGAGTCTATTGACTTCTTTTTATTTTATTTTATCTTTTTTTGTTTTGTGTTTCTGCGTCTCCTTCTTCTTCTTCTTCTTCTTCTTCTTTTTTTTTGACGTGGAGATGCTCGTTACGGCAGATCAAAGGCAAGCCATCTGTGCTCTGTCAACTTCCCTCCAGACAGAGTGGGAGGTGAGACGAGATGGTCCACAACATGCGTTATCAGAGAGAAAGACAGTGAGAGAGAGAGAGAAAGAGAGAGGCAGGGAGAAATTACCTGGAGAGAGGTCACAATATGAGACGTCACTATACATTGTGATACAAAGCATTTTGCGATACTCCACACAGTTCACTTAAGTAGAATAGCTCAAATACAAGTTGCTCTGTACAATCTGGGTGGTCTTAATAACATAACATTATATAATGATAATTCAGCAGACACATTGAGTCAAAACTATGCGATTTAGAATATTGATTACATTTCAAAACCTGGAAATTTCAAGGCAACTGGCCAGACTGTGACATTTACAGAACCAAAATGTGTAGTTCACAACCCGCTTAAAACTTTTTGGAACTGATTATACAGATAACACTAAATATCATGACATCTTGCGGTATCGATTTTATAGCAAAGCCCTACCTCACATATACTTGACTTTGCGAACAGTGTTGGTCAAAATGGCCTCAACTCAGCGGTACGCACTCAGGTTTGAGTCTTCCCCACATTTTGCTTTTTTCATCAGCGAAACAGCACAGTGTCATCATCATAGTGCGTCATCACGTGTCAACAAATGTGCAGCAGTGCACTTACAATTAAAGTCAAGTACAGTATATACTTTGGCATCTTCGTTTCCCCTCTGTTCTCTGCATGACGCCGGTGCAGTGATGGCTTTGATCTTCACACAATCAAATAAGCCAAGTCAGGACACAACACGATCGAGCTAGGCTTCAGTGTTGTACAGCTCAGCATCAACTCTTTCCCCTCATTCACTCAGTCTTTGTCAGGTTAAGCCTTGCTGTCGTTCTCAAAGTGCTAGTGTTCTCTGGTCCACAGAGTTACAGACACAGACAGTGTGTAGTACAATGGCAAAATGGGTTTGTTTTAAATGGTTGCATCTGACATAACTTTACGGAACCATTTAGATTAGTGAACATTTTTTAAAAACAAATCCCCCACTTTTATTGTACCCCTCCTTGCTTTTTGAAAAAGAGACATTTTGGATGGTCAGAGAGTAGGACGTCCATGTTGTCTGACTTTTGTTGTCATTGTTCTATCTGTTTAGCCGTGTGGTGTCTCTCCGTACACTGGCACAGTTTTGGGTTGCTTTTATGATTCCCTCTATGGGACTTGGGAGATAAAAAGAAAACTGCTTTTTTCAGTGAGACCTTGAATGCTCAGTATTCGTTCTTTTCATAAAAAAATGTGTTCCAAAGTTTATTAAAGTTTATATTAATTTCCAGCAGTCTTACGTTTATCGGTTATATTGGGTATCTTCCAAAACTGATGGTCTTTTAAGTACAGAGTTCCCTGTTTTGTTTCCACAGACAGGTGTTTCTGTGCCGGGCTGCGTAGTTGGGAATGGAACACAACTATGGAATTTGGTATTAAAAAGACTATTAAAAAGACTCAGACAGCTGGAGCCTCGTATACAAGCTCCAGATAAACTTTGGAATGTATTGTAGCTATGCTAGGGGCCCTAATACTGTATTTACACAAGCTGCTGCTGACTGACACAACTAAATGGGATGGAGCCTTAATCAACATTAATAGTGACAGCCGTGTTTTCCTGCTATGAAAAGTAATTATGTCAGCTGTGGAAAAGGCCTTGTGCATGCAGTTTAATATATTGTATCCACACATTCGGAACAGGTGTTAAGAGTTTTAACACCTCTACCAAACAATCGAGGACAACCAAGTTATATTGATTCAAAGTCGGCTGCTCCAAATGCAAAGCACATATCACAAATACTTGATCACATCATATTCAACCGGCGAATCCCCTGGACTATCTTGCCTAATAATACAAACAATGTTTTCAGAATAGAATTACATGCAAACATTAGCGGTACATATACACTAAAGCTTCATTTTATCACAGAGCGGTTCGGTTCGGTATGGCACGCATTTATTTGCATTACCAATGTCACAAGTTTGGAAAGGTACCAAAATTAGCAAACTGCGCCGTACCTATTCTGGTCACTCTTTGCCGTCCCAAATGTTGGAGATACAAACTGCAGTTGGTCGATTTGTCTGACTGTGGTTACCGCTGTTAGCAGCATTGGGGTTACTATCTGCAGTGAAAACGCATGCCAGATCTAGGGTTACCGTTCCTTACCTAACGGTGCCATACCAGACCGAACTGTGCAGCTGAGTGGAAACAAGGCATATATAATCAGTGGCTTTCTTTCTAAGTGTCTATAATGGTGACCATCCAATAAGTGCTTATCTGATACGTGTACAAGATGTAGCATGACAAGACAATAGCGGCCCAATGATAAAGGGCACACATTACATGGAGGGAGACACAGATATGGCTGGCACAGGACACTGTAGGCATGTAATGGTACAAGACCCTCATTACGCAGGACAAGACACCGCAGAGGACAGGACATAAAGTCTCCAGAGAGATAAAAGAGATGAGAATGGCCGAGCGAGGGACAGGGGGAATGAGAGAGTCGAGGAGAGGACGAGAAGAATGTGCGAAAGGCGGGATGAAATAGGAGGACAAGTCCGCTCGAGAGAGACCCTATCCCTCAAAGTAATGATGATGTCTTAGTTGGTTAAAAAGCGAGTGTTAAGTATTGGCCGTGTTGAATATCAGGCAGAGCTGGCTCACAGAGATGGATGGCATCTTAAGTAACCGCGGCCTGATAGATATGTTGGCACAGGAGCCAAGTGTGACGCGTATATACTGTAAGGAGAGAGGAGGATGTGAAATATGACAGGGGGAGGGAAGAAAGAGAAAAAGAGACCGGCTAATATTAATGTTTAAAATGGAAATAAATATTCATGAAAAAGTGGAATTTTTGTCTTATTTTTACATGGAGAAAGTAAAATATTCAAACTCAGGAGAGATCGGTCAGTGACTGATGGCATCAGTTAACTTAAAGTAATCATGTAGGTTTTAATATTTTAATAGTCTGTTCCCAGCTTAAAGTAATACTTTGATAAATTCCAGCTATTTTAGTGACACATTGACCAAGACATAATCTGGTTTACTGAATGTAGATTGTTGAGATTTTTGAGAAAATGTTGGTTCGTAAAAGTCATACCCTTCCTTTTCCCGGCTTTAACGTTCTCAACATCCCCCTAAATACAGGAAACAACTTGCAAGGCCTACCACCGTCATTAAATGGGACTCATGGACTGACCTTTTGCACACTAAGACACAGCAAAGGATGTACTTTCTAAAGAAAATGCTTGTTTTTAATGTCAATAACAAAATGCTTCAAATGTTTTATACTGCATTCATTGAAAGTGTTTTAACCTTCTGTATTGTCTGCTGGTTTGGAAATGCCACAGAATCACAGAAAAAGACAATCAGAAAAACAGTTACAACTGCCAGCAAGTTACTTGGGATCACACTACCGAGCATTGAACACATTTACAAAGACAGACTGGTGAAAAAGGCCAATAACATTGTTTGTGACTGTACACACCCCCTGGCATCCCATTTTAAACTACTGCTATCTGGTCGTCGTTTCTGCGTACCCCTTATGACCAAGAACAGATCCAAATTCTCTTTTGTACCACAAGCCATAAAAGCCTTAAATCAGTCAAAATAAGCTATGTCCAGCTGGCCTGGTCATGTCCAAAGTTGTATAGTGCATTGTAGTGTGTAATGTATGTTCTTCATGTTATGTCTGTCAGTGTCTGATGTATGGACTATCTGTTTGTGTCATTTGTCTGATGTCATGTCATGAAGTGCGACTGTGCCGCAAACCCAACTGCCCCATGGGGACAATAAAGTTTTCTACTACTACTACATTAGTTGGTGTGGATTTTAGCGCATCTGTTAACTCTGGCAATGGAGTGCACGTTTGATATTGATTTGAGCAATGGATGAATCTGATCCATTTCACTACAGCACCTGTTATACAGCGTTCTACAACAACTACCCCAGCATTATTTTGCAATTTTATTTCTATTTTTGATTGGAGATGTGTTTTCCCCTTAGCAGAAATTATGCAATACTACCAGAAGTAGTGGTTTGACACAAGGAAAGCATCAAGAAAGTCCTAAGTTATATTGTGACTTATTTAAAAAAGGTCTTATAAAGTAAGTTCAAGTGGAGCTAGTATGTTCTGATATTATGTTTATTTAAGACAGTATGAGTTTATGTTGGATATATGAATAAAAGGTCCAGTAATGATGAATTATATTAACCCACTGAAATGTTTAGGCGAGACAAATATGTATATAATAGATAGCCATTTAAGAGTTGAATTTGCTCATTGTACATGACATATTATACAGGAATACCTTTTTTTTACCACTAAAAGGAAGGTGTATTTGTCATTATAAAGATGATATGTTTCTGATAAGAACAAAAAGGTACAGCCAAACCTGAAGCTTGCCTTTGATAATATGTCCATTTATCATTACCTTTAGACTCTTCTCCTGGAAGGGTTATTTTGTGTGATGGGACTGGAGCAGCCCTCCTCCCCAACCACTCCAATAAGTGTTTTTCAATTACTGCTGTCAGCCGGTAATCATCTAGTGATGAATAGTCTGATATCCAGCCTTTATATTCATCTGCCTTCTTTGTTAGATTGTTCCTAGACAAGGTTGTGCGCTTGTGTGTGTGTGTGTGTGTGTGTGTGTGTGTGTGTGTGTGTGTGAGTACAGAGAGAGGTAATGTATTTTTTTTCCTTCCTATTATTATTTACAAAGTATAGAAGGTGAAATTAAATGAATGGCAAAGTTAATGAATTTTGCCTTGTTACATTTTTCATAACACAAACAAATATAAATGCTGCTTTTTCTAAACAATTAGCCCATCCGCCGTCATTCCTAAAGGAAGAAGCTGAATATTTAGTTTTTGATCAAATATTTATGATTATCACTCTTCATGGATAATTATTGCCATTTATTTTTTCTTCTTCTCCGGCTCTTTTGGTACTAATAACAAAAGCACAAGCAAACGTGACCTAATATTGTCATTAGAAGCATTATGTAAATACAGTATTATGCAGAAAGCATGTAATTGCACCAAAGCGGTGGGCCACACAGAGCAGATAGGGAAACATTTTGATTTTATTACTTTTGGGTCATTAGAGCGAGCGCAGAGTGGTCAAATATTAACAGAGGACATATTTGTAAACACTTTATTGTACAGAAAATGGAAATTACTCCCGTTTAAATGCTTATCTTAAGTACATGGAAGAAACAAAAACACTAAAATAGTTATGAAGTAATCTAAAAAATTATATTATCTTACAAAGTTCTAGGTCTGTGCTTGTGGGCCTGTGAAAACCCCAGGGTTACTAGTGTTTTTTGCTAATGTATTGGAATTTTGTTTAGGGATATGTTCCATTAAAGAACAATGTCGACTGTCGTGATAAGGACTTTTTATAGGTCCTGCTTCAATCTGGTATTTTTTCGCAGACGCTCCCTGTCTCAAAATGTTGTTTCAAGACCTCTGTGTGCTTACATGCTGCATATTGATGAATTAATGCATTTTTAATCATGCTATCACAAGGCAAATATGGTGCCATTGTAGCAAAAATCACAGCCCAGTATCCCTTGGAATTACACATACGACTCTGGAAAATATTAAGAGACCACTCCAAATGTTCAGGGTCTCTCGTTTTGCTATAGGCATATGTTTGTGTAGAATGGACATTTTGGTTGTATACTATAAACTACTGACAACATTTCTACCTAATTCCTAATTGTCATTACGAGCATTTTCAATAAATTATGTCGAGATGAAGATTTAAGAAAAATCCAGACTGGTCTCTTTATTATTTCCGTAGCTGTATATTGGAAGATTTCGTGCCTCATCATTTACCTCCAATGACAGCATTCATTGACAGTGCAGAACAACCTCGTCTCCTAGGAATGACGTTTATATACAGCGATTTGGCAGGAAACAAAAATGTCGCTGCCAAATTTGGCCAGATTACATATTCTATTAACATAATGAGGAAGTGTTGTTCATTTACATATCTGGCAAGACAATAAAAAAAAAGGTTGACTATAAACAATGTGAAAAGTGTACAGTGGCAAAGTGTTTCATTTGTTTGCCAATGACCTTAATGCAGTGCCAATTTGGTGAATAAATACATGTACATTCTAGGTGACAGTGTCGAGGATGAAGTTGTGTTCATTTCATGTAGCAGGTCAGAAAGTGAGGTTGTTGGTGAATGTGAATTAAAGGAATACTTCACCAATACTGAACCGGCTTTCTATCATTATAAAATCGCTATTATAATATAATGAATTAGGTTTTTCTTCCCTCAGTCTTCCCTCAGTCTTCACTTGGCCCAGTTGTCCTGTTAATCCTAACTGTCTAACCCTACATTTTCCCATGTGTGACATCACAGCGAGACCATAAAACACTCTTTTCTGCCTTTTCTCAGGCTAGGATGAACCGATTTCTAAAATGTGTGCGCATTTATACTACATATAGGATCTCAGAGTTCAATACACCTTCATATTCCCACCGGTGAAGTAGGTCTTTAAGCTGGTCTGACTTTCATGCAGGAGAGTTGTCCTTCTTATACAGACTTTTTAGTGATATTCCTAGCCTTAACCATTTTGTAGTTGCCATATACCAGTAGAAAGCATCGCATTTGAAAACAAAATTGTCATTGAATTTAACCTTTTTTTTTGTGTGTTTGCAGAATTGTACACCATTTGCTTGTAAGTCTGGAGACAGGGTTCAAAGCTACACGTTGCACAGAGAGCTTCCTAATCAGGTTAGTCCAGCCTTATACACTACACAATACAGTACATTATAGAAAAAAGCTTCTCCCTATGAGAACCATAAGATTATTTTTCCAGTAGTTTTAATGTGTTTATTTAAGTTCTTGATTCAAGCAGTCGAGAAAGATAATAAAATCCTTTTTTGAGGTATTTGTGAGTAGAGGATGAAAAAGGCACGACCAGCAACATGCAAATAGACTTGCAAGTTGAAAGGCAGCACTTGAAGTAAAATGAAAGATTATGTTTTTGTCGCTGGGTGTGAGGCCGCAAGTCCAAATGTTTTGCTCCCATGTTTGTGTTAACCCCCTTGCCACATTGACTTACAGTATGTGATGTCATGTTTATGGAAGCAGTGAAGGCATTCAAACAATTAAAACAGTATGTTCAATTCCTTCAAAACGCCTACTGAAACACTACGTCCACCACCAAACCTCACTTTTATAGATATGTATTTTATTTTTTGCATTTTTATGCTTTATTGATAGTGTAGAGACAGAGTTGAAATGGGGCAGAGAGGGGAGTGACATGCAGAGAACGACCGCGGGCTGGAATCGAACCCGGGTCCACTGCTGGCCGAGGCCCATGGGGGGGACGCCTTACCAACTGAGCTAAGGGCGCCCCTAAACCTTACTTTTATGTGAGGTTTAAAGTTTAGAGATGTTGAAATGGGGACCAAGCTAAGGAGTATTAAAATATATTTCTTATTGTATTACATCTTGATCAAAAACAGCCAACATGTACACCCTTTCTTCTTCTACCTTACTTACATGGTAGAAAAATGCTACAAAGTCATTTCCTAGAAAACAATAAAATCCAATGTGCAGCAGTAGAAAAGCGCTCCCTCCCTCCCTCCCTCTGTCCCTCCCTCCTCCTCCCCCTCTCCTCTCCTCTCTCCATCCATCACATCCAGCAGGTAGCACAGGCCACTGACCAAGCCTGTCCTCCCGTCATTAGCCCCGCGTTCTCCGGCGCCCGCGCTCCGTGTGGCTACCCCTGTCTCCTCTCTCCAGCCCGACACCCCATAATAATATCTCTTTCAACCTTCACACCGTGATAAATAGGAGTGCACAGAACAAAAGGGGGGCGGGAGGGGTGAAGTGTAAGGGAATTAAGGGGGGTAAAAGGAAAATGAAAAACAGGGGAAAGTCTGATTTGGTGCGTGTGTGTGTGTGTGTGCGCGTGTGTGTGTGTGTGTATGTGTATGTGTGTACGTGCGGGTGTATGTGCGTGTGTGTGTGTGTTTTCTATTGTGTACTACTGTGTGAAAGAAGTCGCATTATCAGAATGTGATATGAAAAGTTATCATAGGATATGGACAATCTTGTCATAGTAGATTTTGTATATGTTTCCTTTTGTTTATTTGACTTGAATGAACACTATCAGAAGCACAGCATTAAATCACACAGTCCTGCTCCCATCATACTGTCAACAAGCCAATACAGTTATTACCCGAATTATAATCACAAAAAGTATAATACTGACACCACACAGCATTAGACTGAATGGTTTACATGTCATTGAAAAGTAAGAAGTTTTTCACTTCATTTATGGTTAATACACACATTCACACATTTTCTACCACTTTTCATTCGGCTACATGTAAAAATAAGCCATTAAATTCTAGGTAGACCACTATATAATGCCAAGAGAACAAAGGCTTCTAGGAGCAACAGTGGAGGAAGTGTGAGCACAGAGGGAGGTAGAACAGGAAATAAGCATCATCCCTATGATAAACGGCCAACCAACTTCCCTATGCCTCACACCTATAGTATACGTGGTTAACTGCAGAATGCAAACTTTAATTAGATTTTACTGCTTCAACATCAGTAACATTTCTCAATACTTTTTGTTTTACTGCTGTGCTATTAAGTGTGTGAAATTAGCTATTGGTATTTTTGTAAAAATAAGTAATAGGCGCAGGTTTATGAATGCAAATGTAAGGACAGGATGGCTTTGGTTGGTCTCAACCATTATGTTTTTTTTATTTATCTTTATTTTTCGCGTTATGTTTAAGCTTAATGCTAACACAACTTGCCTTTGTGAGCATGTATGAAAACATACACGTTTTTAGAACCCACTAATAAAAATAAGTCACAGAATTTTATGGATATGTATTTTCCTATGAACAAAAATTACAATAAACATGAAGACTTGAGGTAGAACTTTACATCATGAGGCATTTAAATGTGGAATTACTATAACATGTATTTCTTTCTGTGTCCGGATGTGAACTTAGCTGAATCTCAGGCTGATTTTCTCCTCCACTGACTGTTGTAGCGTCTGCCATTGTCTTTGTCTTGTTGATTTATTTAATCCAATGACAATTCAAAAAAAATAAAAAATCCAGATCCCCACCAATACAAAAAGAGGGAGCTGAAATCATTATGCAGACTCCCCTGAGACCTGTTTGCGGTTGGATGTTTAAGTCATAATTAAAAAGTCTCTCTCCTCTCCTCCGTCTCAATTCCTGCTCTCACAATATCTCTATGATTTATTAGCCCCCCGCCAACAAATTACACATTCTCTCTTGTTTCCCCCCCCCCCTCCTCTTGAGATACCTACTGTAATATTACATTGCCACAGTTAAGCTGAATAATGGTGTGTGTGTATGTCTGTGTGTGGACCGCTGCTCTATCTGTACATTGGCTTCAATCATTGTTGTGCTTTTTCCATGTCCCTTGAAGGACTATGGATAACAAGCAGTTAACACTTACTGAGAGGAAATCCCACACAAGTTATCAATGGGACGCTTTGGTTGCTGTGTTACCCAGTAGGTTGGCAGGTTTCAAGGTTACTTTTAATATCACTTTTAAGTTAGAGTGTTAGTAGAAGAATATGCCAACTGATGTCAAGCGAGTAAGGGTCGTTAATTAATGTTTCTTATTTTGTAGCATAGATAGATATTGCTGGTACTCCCCCCGCCCCATCTTTCCATCTATGCTTCTACCTCAAACCCCTCTATCTTTCACTCTATCCTTCCTTCCTTCTTTCTGATCTTTCTATCCATCCTTGCCACCCTCTGTCTCTCCCCAACTTGATTTAAGAGTTGTCCTCATGGCTTTGACACATTGGTATTTCTATCAGAGAGGATTAGAACTGTGTGTGTGCGTGTGTGTGTGTGTGTGTGTGTGTGTGTGTGTGTGTGCGCGCGCGCAAGAGAGAGAGGGATATCCTTGATGATTCAAATATAATAGCTCTGTATTGCTGCCTTCCCTCTCTAACCCATCCTGTTCAGTTGCAAAATTAATAAGTGTGTGTGTGTGTGTGTGTGTGCGTGTGCGTGTGCGTGCGTGTGCGTCCATTCACTGTGGTGTGTGGGGCAGCATGTAGAAATGCGTGGCTCACACATTATAGCCCAGACAGTAATATCTGCCATGCATACATTATCCACCCTCCCTATTATCCAGGAATCACGGGCAGCAGAATTAGAGTGCGGCTCCTCTCAGTCTTGTCTTGTTGGGTGTCTCTCGACTGGACCAGACTACTGTGCCCCCCCTTCCCCATCCCCTCCCCCCCCACAGTCAGAGGTTAAAATAGCAATCAGGACGGGCCCCGCATATGGAGGCAGACATTTTAATATTATTTTAATATTCACAGCGGCTGGTAATTGTTAAAGGACAGTCCAGTCCTCTCAGCTCTCCCTCAAAGTCTACTAGTAATTGCACCAAAAGACTGCAAAGCATGCTGGCTATATACAGAGCAGTGAACACAAAGGAAGGAAGAGTGTAGGAGACAAAGATGGTGATGGTTTAAAGAATGCAGCTTAAAATACTTCAAGTGAAGTAGATTTTGTTTGTTTCCTTCGTTTTGGGACGTATAGGTTGCATTGAGTTACATTGTGATGTGTTCATAGAGGTGGGCATAGATTAATTTTTTTAATCTAGATTAATCTAGATTAATTTTGGAATTAATCTAGATTAATCTAGATTAAAATGGCTCCTTTGAATTCATTCATAATATGTGTGTGCTCCTAAATAATGACTCAAAGTAAGTCTTTGAGAACGTGTTTCTCAAGCCAGGTGGCTTTCATTTCGTCATCAGAACGAGTGTCTAATTATTGCGAACAAATAATATTCTAACAATTTAATCAGATATAAGGCTAAAAATCACAACATTGCACTGTTTTTTGTGCTTAAAAAAAACGAAAAAACTAATTTGTTGGGTAGGCTATAGGCTATAACAGAAAATAAAGCCATTACTTTTGTGCTTCAAGTGAAACATTAAATATAATTTTTACATAAATAATAAAGTCCTTATAAACTTTTCAAGAAGCTGGACTAGAGTGAATATTGGACAGGCTTTATAGGTCCATGGCTTTTACCTGTGGGACAGCGCTTCACCTAACAGCTGGCTGCAACACCAACCTACAGTCTATTGTGCGACGGAGAGCTAGTTATCATTAGCATCAGCGTTAGCCGACATCACGGCAACAGCTGAATAATGTAACACATTACACAAGTTACACTACATGAAAACAACGGGCTGTAGACGCTAGAGTTATAATTTCGTGTAGGAAACATTGATGAGACTGGAATTTCGTACCACAGCGGCCGTTCCATAATACAGCACTCCCTTTAGCAATGGCTGAATATAAGACCTCCCTCTGCTGTGTATCTGCGGGAGCGAGTGGCATTAATAACTTAAAAACAGTAAACGTTTAACATGATTACGGGCGTTTAGATGCTTTAATCATATGCCGAATTTATAAACAGACCATATTATTAACAATAAATTAAGTTATGTACATGTCAGAGTTACGTACATGGATACATTCATAAGTAAACATTGAATAGACAGATTTGTGAAGGGGGTTTGGCGCTGAGTGTTACATTAGCGATCCTGCAGCCAGGTGGTGTGTGTCGTGGGCAAGTGATGGAGAGAGAGAGCGGCGGGTGTGTGAGAGAAGCTTCGCTCCTGCAATAAAGGCTCCTCAAGTGTCAACAACGGCCCCCGGCTATTATTACCCGACCAGAGAACACACGGAAGGGGGTTCACCCTGACGGCGAACAGCCATCGGCCCTGGAGGGAACCATCTCCCCTGAGCCGAACAGGAGGTGGAATAAGAGATTAACGGCGATATTTTTTTTATCGCCGATAAGAGTTTTGCGTTAACGCAGCACGTTAACGCCGATAACGGCCCACCACTAGTTCAAACGCTGTTCAGTAAAAATTAGTATTTGGCTAAGGTCATTTCGTGGTGATAAGTTCAATGTAAGCGAGAAACTGAAACTGAAAATAGGCTGAAGTTTAATTAGGAATAGATACAACTGGTCACCATTTTGGGAATGTTTTAAAAAGTATCAACAATTGGATACGTCCAACCCACCTACATTCAGGTTTAGTTAGGATGGGACTTCTAGGTCAGTACCTGCAAACTGTAGGAGATGAGACTAGTATTGAACCAGTAATATATGTCACTAAATACTTGTGCTGTTGAGTAATTAGTAAAGTATGTTCCTTTACAGTGAGGAACTAAATAGTAACCAACTACATTTGTCAAGTAACTAATTCACCTCTGTTGTCTTGGGGTGGTGGCAGATACTGTATGTGAAAGCTTTTTTTCATGACTTTGTGATCAGGGAGATATTTGTGTGTAGGGAAATCACACCTTTTACTTTTTACCTTAAACAAGCAGAGCTACAAAATAAAATGTCAACCCCCTACTGCCAGGCATTTTTGACACATACAGAATGCAATTTTGATCAAGGTCATTTCGCTAGCCTCAAAGCCCTGTATCGCATCTACATCTACAGCATCTGAAAACAAGGGGCCAACTGGAAAGTAAAGGGAGTTGACACCCAAATAGCCTAGCCTGCTCTGCATGCTCCTTGCTGTTATGCATCAATCTATCAACCGGGCCTTCTTACTATTCAGATTACACACAGCGCGCACACAGCGCGCACACACACACACACACACACACACACACACACACACACACACACACACACACACACACACTATTCAGATGAGAGGCTACGGTGTGCGTTAGACAGCGGAGACATGGGCGACCTTTTCAATCTTTGCCGGACGCTTTGAGTTGGGTAGTGAATCCATCTCAGCGGACTGGTGTGATAGGCCATTTCTTGAAGCCTGTCCAATGCTCTTCAGATCTACTACCGGGGCCTATTGTAATGTATTCAAATTACATTTGTTCTGTGGCGCATTGCTGTACTTGTTCTACCTTTTTCTACATGCGCTGTGCTGTATTGGGTTAGCTTACTAGACCTCTGTAGGCCACTTGCCTAACCCACCCGAATCTCCTATTGAATTGTTGGTGGTTGAGTTGCATTTTGGGTAAAGTAGGCGCCAGGTTTTGACAAATGGTAAATGGTAAATGGACTTGACTTATATAGCGCCTTCTAGCCGATTTTATCAGCCCCAAAGCGCTTTACATATCTTACCACATTCACCCATTCATACACACACTCATACACCGATGGCAGTAGCTGCCATGCAAGGTGCTCTCTGAACCAACGGGAGCAATTTGGGGTTCAGTGTCTTGCTCAGGGACACTTCGACATGTGACAAGGAAAAGTAATGTGCGGTATGAAAAATAAGATATCTCTGATACTACATCATCTATTTTGATCCTTTCTTTAGTTTAAACAGTCCACCGTGAGTCCGATTAAGGGTTATAGGAGTGTCTTACTAAATTGGTTCAATTTCCTTTTAAGTTAAGCCCATCAGGCAACCGCAATTGCAGATTCCATGTCAGCTGAAACTTCCTTCGATGGGGATGACTTGTCAAAAATGGCAATATACCTGAATCAGTCTTTTCAAAATCACAACAAACAAGCAGCCCCGAACACGCACGCACACACACACACGCACGCACACACACACACACACACACACACACACACACACGCATGCACACACACACACACACACACACACGCACACGGCCACTACGGTATGATTGTTGATTGAGTTTCCTAATGGTGGCTGGTGCTCCCTCATGCATCTCTAGCTTCACTCCTGGTTAATTATACACACCATTAATTTATTGCTTTGTGTGTTAGCTGCTTATTAGCTCTCCAATGAGAGAGACAACACATGGGCACACTCCAGCTTTCTCTCCTTGTCTCACAGACACACACACGGGCACTTGTACCTATGTAGATTTTAATTATACTGTAGTGTAACCAGCCTAGCAGTTACCGAGTGTGTAGGGGGGATGGTGAATAGGGGCACATGAACACAGAAGCAACCACACACTACAGGGTTAGATGGTATACATTAAGTGTTAGTATCCCATTTGAAAATCAGCAATGGGTTTGAATGAAACTGATTGTTAATAATAGTCAAACATTGGATGGCCATAACGTTTTCAAATCAATGCAGTTAGTGAGTTTAAGCATTCATATGTCGTCAGATTGTTTCACATTAAACCAATAATCTTGTTTTCACCTAAACCCAGCTATGTATATAAATCTTTTTTAGACGAGGCAAAACATTTTTAAATGCACATGTTGTGGTCACTAATTTCCAAACAGTATATTGTTTGTACTCATTTGTGTAGGGTTAAAATAATTAACACTGTTTAAATAGGGTTTGTTGAAATGTATTATTGCATTTTGAATATTACTGCAAAATAATAATCAGGTAACATTTTTATTAAACAATTGTTTTTTAGCTAAATCTGTCTGTCTTAGGTTACATTTTTTTTTGCAAACAAAAAGAAAAGTTGAAAATCAAGATTCTCCATTTTGAAAAGTCTGAAAAAGGGAAATATGTTTCAGTAGGACATATGCATCATTTGATTTCTTATGCCTAGAATAAGACCAAGTTGTGAACTAATCATCTTTGTAGTTGTGTGGGAAACAGAACTGAAATAACAATAACTGTAAAGCCTGTCTGTGATCCTGCGCCATTCATACTGCTTTTCTGCTATTTTCTTTCTTCTTTTTTTTCTTCTTCTTATTCCCACGTGGTTCCATGAGTGACACATGTAGCTTCCCTTGTACCAGATCAATCAGAAACCATTGAAATCCTGCCTCTCTGTACCAAATAATAACCTCCGTAAAAGGCCTATACAACAGACAGACAGACAGACGGACGGACAGAAAAAAAACTGCAGACACCATCACAAAGAACATGGGAGGGGAACGCGAGCGACGGATAACTTAGTAGAGGGATCGGGGCCCGGGCTAAAAAGGAAGAGTGAAATCATTAGGATGCAAATGAGAGGGGAACGATTAGCATGTGTGTGTGTGTGTGAGTGTGTGTGAGTGTGAGAGAGATTGAAAGAGATACTGTATGAAAGGCAGAGGGAGAGATTGAGTCGTCTCTGTGCTTTCACCGGGGCCCCACTTGCGCTGAAAAGCAACAACTGTCACACGTTGGCTGTCAAAGATCGTGCTCGACGGGTGCAATTAATTTTTACAGTGATGACTGTTTTATCGGTTACAGGGATTTGTTTTACAATGCCGTGACTCATCTCTCTGTCTGAGAGATGTTCACGCAGCATGTTGCAGGAAAACATTAAGGACAAGGACTGGAGTGGAGCTTAACAAATACACAATTCAGAAACCTTAGAAGTGTGTGCCATTTAATTTAGGTTCCCCCCCCCCCCCTGTTTTTAGGGCCTTCTTTAAGACTTCATCATTTGTCTTAAATGTTAAGAAAATGTGTGCATAGGCCAAACATGTGAAGTTCTCAGCTGTTATCTGTATATGATTTGGAGTCCCCTTTTACATAAGGGCTACATCTTAGGCCATTTTCTGTGTTAACACGTGTACTATTTTTGGTTTTAAAGGGTAAAACTGATGATATTTTTCTGATTTTCAGTAAATCATGTGGATTGATCCTAACAAGCATTGTGTGTCTATTAAAGCCTAGTATATCATACCATACATATCTTATTCCTTCTTAGGCTCAACATATAAAATGATCATTGTCAGTATAATGGTTTTCAAGTATCAGACATATGAGTAAGTTGAAGTAGAGATGGTCCAGTTAAGTCATGAACATTTGCAGTAACTACATTTAAATATATATATAACACTTGTTGACAAACATTGCAGAGGTTTAAACAGTACAATTAAATAATCGTGAGCAGAATAAAAACATAAACTCATTAAATGGGACTCTAAAACAATTTTTCATAAGATGTGAAACAGAGCCAGAACTGTCTTAAGGGCTCACTTGTTCCACAGCTTCAGCAGCAATTGTGAACTTGAATATTCTAATTGAGAGCATGTAATGGAGAACCCTCATTGGTCAGAAGATCTGACATGCCTTGAGATGGAGTAGTACAAAGTGGAAGCCTGATACACTTGTGTGGGTGTTATACACCAAATGCCAAAGGTAATAGACTGTCCTTTAAACATCCGAGCACAACTTCTCTGCTTTAGTGATTATGAATGTTTGTGTGTGTGTGTGTGTGTGTGTGTGTGTGTGTGTGTGTGTGTAAACCTGTTTTTGAGTGTTGTTGGGTGAAAGTGGAGAATATGCTCGTCCATATTTTTCAGGACAGCGGCCATAGGTGCACACTGTAAACCGTTCATCCAGCTGCTTTTATGTCTCACGTAAATTGAGCCGCTGTCCTCTTTTACACTTTCTTTTCTCCACCATTCACCTGCTTTTTTTCTCCATCCCCTCCTCCTGTCTCCCTCCACCAATCCAAACGAGGTGAGAGGGTTCGCACACACACTCGGTTAGCCGCTGTCTTAGCCGTTGAGTCTCTTCATAAAACAGAAATATGTACTGGCTCGGGCCAAAGCCACGACCAAATAAAATCCAGCCAAGTGTCTTCCAGGGAACCCATCCATTCACATCATAAAAATGGCTCTTTATTTGTGTTTTCAGTCCGTCAGACTTGTTGTTGGCCATTTGGCATCGTCTTAGGCACTGGGATATCCCCACCGTCCATAAATCCCCCCTCTCAGCTCCGTCTCTCTCTCTTTCTCCCTAACTCTTGGTCGTCTCCTTGAGTGTTTCATGGTGCATCATGTGAGATTTATTTCCAAATATACTGTTGCGGAATGTACTGTGTGTCTTCTTGTTTTGAGGAGGGATTTACTCCCCGTTAAGAAGAGTTATGTACGCCGAGGCGTTTTACATCCTGACTCTTGGTAACAGCGTGTTCTCGCGCCGACATATTTCACCCGGGCCTTTCGCCTAATCCACATATCAATCCACCGCCTGCTGTAGAAACACTTTCACACACATTTACAGGAGAAGAGAGAGAGAGAGAGATCTCATGGGGGCCAGGCACTTGACAGCAATGTCTCCCACTGTAAGATTGTACTCGTTTTTACTTTTTACATTACAGCCTTTAAATGGGATAAGTCCAATGGGAAAATTGGGAACATTTCTTATTTTGCTGATTATAGGAAAGAATGCACTTTGATGATTTTAGTTTTTATGTCGGTGTACATTTGCAGTGGAATTGAGTAGTAGCAAGTATCCTGCTGTTTATCTGCAACTGGATCACATATCCTCAAGCTCCAGACACTGATGCCCATATGCAACACAATCCCCTTCACCCTTATGAATAAGGCCTATGTTGGTGACCACTCGCCATCTTCAATCTTATCCCCAAACTTCCCTTTCCTGAGCCACATTTACCAGCTCTGACTGGGGGATCCAGAGGCGTTCCCAGTGGGGTCATATAATCTCTCCACCTAGTCCTGGGTCTTCCCCGAGGCCTCTTGGACGCTCCTGAAACACCTTTCTGGGGAGGTGCACACGGGGCATCCTTACCAGATGCCCGAACCACCTCAACTGGCTCCGTTCACGCAAAGGAGCAGCTGTTCTACTCCGAACTCCTCGGGAATGACTTAGCTTCTCTCCTTATCTCTTAAGTAGATACCAGCCACCCTCCTGAGAAAACCCATTCTTGTTCTTCAGGTCTTTTCCCAGCCTTCATGACCATAGCTGATGGTAGGATCGAAAATTGACCGGTGGATCCAAAGCTTTGTCATCCGGCTCAGCTCTCTTCTGGTCACAACATTCCGGTAAAGCAAATGCAATGCTGTCCCCGCTGCTCCGATTCTTTGGCAAATCTCACGCTCCATTGTTCCCTTCCTCGCGAACAAAACCCTTTAGGTACCTGTACTCCTTCATGTTGGTGACCAATTACAGATTGTACAGAGAGACAAGTGCACTGGGTAACATGTACCCGCATGTTTCTTCAAGTACTGTTTGAAAAAAAAGAGCTATAACTCCAGAAGGACAGTTTGAATGAAATATCATTGACCTTAAAGGCCTATCTGATGCTGAAGCACTGAGGAAGTATTTAACAACTCTACAAAGTCACGGTGACTATCCTTATCATCGGGAGGTTTCACAATGTCCAGGTAAACTTGCAAACAAAGGGGATTCACATGAAATGATGCACACACAAACTAGACCTAGATGATGCAGCATATAAAGGTGGGCGCATGAAGATAACATTTGATCATGAGTTCATTGTTTCTGTCAAACGTCAGTGTTAACTATCTTTCGAAGTCTTGATTAAAACAATACTGCACACGTTCTCCCTCTGTTGCATTTCTGACAGAATAGCTGTTGGAGGAATGATGATGGTGGACTTATTTGTCATTTTATTACAAACGGGTACTACTAAAACGTCCTTGCTGTTACTACATGCTACCAAAGGTGTCGCCAAATGAACCTGAATTACGATGTTCAGGATTATCATTTTAAAGTTGCTTTTTAAAGGTTTTCATTCATTGCCTGAGTATCACTGTCCTTGACATGTATGTCAGATATAACAGAGAGTAATCATGCATCTACGCACATACATTCACACAAGCAGTGCTCTCGTCCATGACCTTTGGTATTTTGCTGTTCCAGAGTGGAATTGACACATTAGCAAAGAGGTGACTTCTGGGGCATTTTTTTTTCTCAAGGCCTAGGGCCACACACGCAGATGAGCATAACATGACTGTGAAGGTTTAAAACTGCAAATTGCAATAGGCGTTATGCCGATAGCAAAGCGGAAAAAAACATTACTGCCTTGTATAGTAATATTTTCGATTTTTCCCACATTTGTTATAGTCACATTAATGACCATATGACCACAGGGCGTTCTTTATAATTACTGAGGTCATTTGTTCATTTTTCCCCCTCAACCTACCTATTGTTATGTCTATTATCTCAGCTCTTTATCTTGTCCTGTCTCCTAACCTTAATCTTCTTTTCTTCGCCTTCCAATCTCCTCAATGTCTCCCTGTGATAGTTCCTCTGCAAATATACCATTCAGAACCATTTCAACTGGAGATACCTGACCATGCGGATGAAATGATTCCAGTTAACTCATCATGATCTTTAAGACTCAATTTCTACATCAACTGACTTTTTAAGATCATTTTGGTGGTGTCCCTTTGTAGTTTGGGTCTTCTCCTTTTCTCTTCCCATTTCACTCTCTCCCTCTCCTTCTCTCTCCTCGGGCGGTGTATCAGCGCTCTGTGTTAATGACAGTTGACAGATAGTTGAAGGGCACGGGCTGCTCCCTGTCAGCCCTGTTTTGGACTCATAATTATTTCACCAGTGTCACGTCACTGTCACCCTCGCCTGCTTAACACTGTCACACACACGCACGCACACACACACACAAACCTTCCCCACCCACACACCCACCCTGCCTGCCTACTGAGCCTTGAGGAGAGAGAGACCTAGTGTGCGTGTGTGCGTGTGTGTGTGTGTGTGTGTGTGTGTGTGTGTGTGTGTGTGTGTGTTCGTGCGTCTGGCTGTCACTCGACCTCAGCGTTGGCCGTTTCCCTGCCAAGACAAGCATCGCTGCCAAACACAGCAACCGTCGCTCTGCGTTGCTCGTCTCCGTGGTAACACACCATAGCCACAGCCTTGTGGCAGTGAGTCGGCGGTGGTGGAAGGTGACTCTTCAGGCGGAGACCGAAATAATGTTTGGCCCGAGATGTTCTACAACTAGGCAACAGATGTGCTAAGAACTGCACGAGTGGAATACTACAACAAGGAAGGTCGTATGAATGAGGCAAATCATTAAAAAGTGTTGTAATGGGGGGCGCCTTTAGCTCAGTTGGTAGGGCGTCCCCCTCCCGGGCCGGGCCCAGCAGCAGACCCGGGTCGTTCTCTGCATGTCATTCCCCTCTCTGCCCATTTCACCTCTGTCTCTCTGCACTATCAATAAAGCATAAAAATGAAAAAAAAAAGTGTTGTAATGATCAAAGTGACAGTGTCATTCAAAGCTACCATGCAGTATTTGTTTACTCTTCGTGTTTTGTTGACATCAGTTTTACATCCCGTGTTAATCATCTCATGTTGTTTGTAGCTCGTGTCAGCTACACATACATATTTATTTTACCTTTAGGTTGTAATGGCAGTGCCACATTAAGTACTGTCAGCACCAATCACACATTCAAGTCCAGTCATGTGAATTTTATTTATGTCACCCAATATCACAAAACACATTCTGTATTTGCCTCAAGGGGATTTACAATCGGCCTCAGAAAAACTCCCTTTGAACAGAGAAAACAAAACAGACGAAACCTCAGAATTTTCCGGTCGCGCGCCTGCCCCTAGTTTTAAAAAGTACTCGCACTGTCTCCAAAAATGGTCACAAAATGCGAGCATTTGGTCGCAGTCTGGAAAATGGACAATCAGGGTGGCAGAAGTGTAGATGGACTGCGAACATACTGTATATGAGGAAGATGGTGGAAGTTGAGCCACTTCATGTGTTGGTCGAAAGACCTGAGCCTCTTGTCCACCAATGAGACCTGGACAGACGGACATGCCAAACCTATGCCCTCCATTCGCATAGATAGGAGAAAGGAAACAAACTCACAGAGGGAGAGAGACAGTGAGAGAGGAGGACGAGAAATGTTTCAAATCATCTACATCTTCATTTTATTTCTATATTTTATCTGAGGCCTTAACAATATACATTTTTCATTTTTTGAGGTGGTCTTCTGAAATATGTCATATTACATTTCTGATAAACTTAGGGAAAAGATCAAACTGAAAAAAAAAAATGGTCCGGAATATCATACTAATCCTCACCATCATTTTGAGCTTTATGTCATTCAGGGTTTCACTTCACTACTGTACATGTTACTGTCTGTTTCCACTCATGCAATACTTACCATTTACCTTTCACTATCATCATCATTCAATATTACCTGAAAAATATGACATCCATTAATGTCCATTACAGTTTTTACAGTCGCATTATATCCTTTTCAGCCACGTATTAGTGCCATAAAGATCTGGTTAATGATTTTGGCATTAGAGCTGGTCTAAAGCTGACACAACATGGCTGTAAATCAATAGCCCACGCAGCAGACCCGACAAGACATGACAATTCATGTGTTTGAATACCATGTTGTACATTTAACTGCAGATGTGTTAACAGCGGAAATACATAACAGTGGAACCCTCTGGGTAATTAAGCCAACGGTAAGTTTCCATGTAAATTTAGAAAGTTCAAGAACAAATTTACAGAAAATCAGAGGAAGAAATAAATAATTCACGTCCTTTTCCATCCATTACTGTAATGTGAATATCAGTCTTGAGATCTTGTCAAGGACATAACCTGGTGATGGCCCTAATCCTCTGGTCAGATCCCATTAAACTATTGCAGAACAGAAGGACGCAACATCTTTTGATATATTGACTTTTTTTAAAATTCTATTTCCAGCATCGATGTTATTTAAAGTGGCTACGAGGAACTTTTTTTTATTCTAGCGTCCCCTTTGGACAAAAGCGGTTATGTTTTTATGAAACCAGCGCCTGCTGTCCTAAAGATCTTTGCTAGCGCGTGCTGGCGGGGTGTGCATTTGTTTAGGAAGCAAGTGAAAGAGAGACGGCAGGATGCATGGCGATGATGTTATGCATTTATATGTGACTTGGTCAGATTAATAATTTTAAAATGGTGAAGCACAGTACACTTTGATTTAGTACCGTTCATTAACACAGGATATCCCTGTCTGCCTGCTGTACATCGTTTTGTCTAAGTTCCAGGGAAATCGGACCCATGAAAAGGCGTTCATAATAGCTACAGTCTATGGAAATAGTGCTGTTTTCGCTGACCGTCTCATTTCCTGTTCCATTTTAAAAGTTCCTAATATAGGGGGTTTAATGGGCATTCGGGAAAAAAAAGCCTTCACCTGCAGCCGTAAGTGAAAATAATGGATAATGACATCAACCATCAGAAAGAGAAAGAAGAAAAACAGGAGCTGAGAATGGACAGAAATGAAAGTGTTGATGGAGAAGGGAATGGTGAGAACAAAGACGAGAAGACTGTCACAGAAATATCCAATACAGCGTTGAAGAAGGAAGAGAGAGATTGAACAGAGGAAGATAGATATATAGATAAAGAGAGAGAGAGAGAGAGAGAGAAAGAGAGAGAGAGAGAGAGAGAGAGAGAGAGAGAGGGAGAGAAGCGATCAATGATTTAAACAATAATGCCGCCCTCTGTATTCACCGTCACACTCTCGCTCTCGGCCACCCATCAGGATTGTCTCTCAGACACACAAGACTCCAGGCTGTCCATCTGCCTCATGCTCCATCTTGAAGCCGTCCGTAAGGTGGACTCACCCTCCTCTCTTCCTTACCCATTCCAGTGCTTCAGCTCTCTCAGACTCACTGACTGTTACCTACACCATCATGTCACGATCAAGTCACTCCCACTTAATCTGCTGTGCCCTCTCCTCCTTCTATCTTCTCTCTCTCTCTCACGCTCTCTCTCTCTCTCGCTCTCTCTCTCTCGATCTATTTCCCAGTTTATTTATTTGTCTATTCTTAGTCTTTCCCTGCCTTCATCACAAGCTCTGTTCCGTTCAATTATCATTTTCAAATAGCTTTATCGGCATGAATGTATCAAAAACAATATTGCCAAAGCATCACGCACACATTCAACAACTATTGCAATAATCAAAACCAAAGCAACAATAATACAAATAATAATAATAATAATAATAATAATAATAATAATAATAATATTATTTCAATGCTTATAATTAAATTAATACAGGAAGTCTATTTAATTATAATTAAGTGTGTTCAAAGCGTGTGTGTGTTTATTTATTTCTCTCACTTTGAAAACAACTAAAAGATTTGAGGCTACATACTGTACATGCTCCTTTTGTCCTCTTTTGGTAATCCATTGTGATTTTGTGGAAGGAATCCACTTAAAAACAAAAGGGAAACACCTACAATTAACATGCAGACCTACCGACATATTTTAACTGCAGGTAAGCCAATCAGAAAGCGATCGCGTCTGTGTGTGGAAGGCACTCTCTCATTCCCTCCATCGGTCGTTGCCGCTCTCTTCCGTTTCCAGCCTTCTGTTTAAATTAAGGTGGGCCGACAAACAAATTAAATCTGTCACATCCTGTTTGCATGAACCCGACAGGAAGTCAATATTGTCAGCCATGTTGGTTAGCCAGAGTTCTAATCACACTTCAACGCCATGGCAACAGCTAGAGATAAGGGTGAGGGGCGGAGGTTGACCACATGGGCTTATACCTTGTATCTGTTGGCCTACGGATTTCTGCTCATTCTGATTGAGGCAGTGCCCCTGTTTTTTTGGCCCATAAAGTATGTCTGTACCTATATAAATGAATGCCTGTTTAATTTTTCTTTTTTTATTGCAATGGAGGAGTAACCTATAACCAGTTACCGAATCGTTTTACATTTGTTGCTCCAAAGGTGTGAAGTTCTACTCACAGATTTTGATGTTGAAAAGACTGAAATACTTGTGAAGATGTGGGATTAACATCAGCAGACACAACAGAAGAACACACAATTAAAACAATCCCAAGAGATATTAAACAAATGAACCTGTATGAACCCACTGTCCGGCATGTCATGTGTGTAAAAAAAATCACGTCACACTATTTCACGTGTATTCATTTCACTTAATTTTCAAGTAACTCACATCTGAAGTCTGAAACCTCACATATCAAGACTGTCTTCAAGTCTTTCAAATGAGACGACAATGACCATTAGCTCATTGTCTTTGGTCATTGGAAGCATTTTCTTGTCAACAGGACAACATCATCGGTCCTTACCTTCCAAAACCATTCAAACCAATTCATTTTAGTTGAGCAAGCTCCTTAATATGCAGCACGTACATGATGGCATGATATTTCAAAAAAGACCGCAAGAAAGTCACGCACACAGTGATAGCGCATCATTCAGTCACTCTCAAGCCTGGACACACACACACACACACACACACACACACACACACACACACACACACACACACACACACACACGCACAAGGCCAAAGGTCACCACAGTCTTCCTGTCTTGAGCTTCTGTTTGCCAGATCAATGCAGACCTTCTCTCTGTTTCACACACACTCTAACAGACACACACCGGCTGCTGCGTTCTGCTCCCTGTAGAGATGTATAGCTAATCTCAGCGACATCACTCACTGCCATATGCTTGAGGCTGTGTTTGTGTGTGAAGGTCAAAGGTCAGAGGTCAGGACACCTGCAGGGCTGAGTGTGACCACGCCACCCCCTAAATACACAGGTGGCACACGAGGATCTTTTAATGCCATGCATTTGAAGCTGTAGAGATTCAAAAAGGAGATGGAAAAAAAGAATGGGATAGTGAAGAAGGTGGAGGTTAAAGTGCCTACTTTTCTTGGAGCGTTTTCACACCTAAACATCTGAACCAATGTCAATGTTTTTGTCCCACTGTACACATTTGATCCGCTTATGTTTGTTTTCTCGTTGCAGTTCTGCAAGTGAACTAAGCAACTTTCCATGACTTACAGTACCTACGTCCTGTCATCATCAACTCTTTGGGCTGCGTCTTCCTATACTGGACATTAATTGGTGGGTGGGATCGGTGGGTGGCCTTCATCAGTTTGAATGAATGAATAAAGAAAATGAATGGAACTAACTTCAAGCCCTTACCGCAACTCCTTTTCCTCTTTGCGACTTGCAAAAGCCGGCCAGGACGTACTTACTTGGTCCAACAGTCTGAACCATCCAGACCGAGCCCACGCCCACCTCCTTTTGTCGGACCAAGGTCCGGCTATTATATCACCACTGTGGTTGCACCTGTAATTTTGGTTCAAATCAAACGCAAAATTCCAGAAGGTCCAGACCAAACAAGCTAGGTGAGAAAGCCCCATTAGATTTGTGACTCCTACAAAGTGGTTTATTAGAACTCCTTTTGCAAAAATCACTCACTTTCCCATGCAGCCTGCGAGCACAAGAAGTGCCACTGCACATCCCTCAATCAGAAATGGGTTACTATTGATGCATTCCCCACAAACACCAACAGTTCCCCTCCCTCCATCCATCCACACTGGCATATCCAATTTGTCCATCTCCCCTGCACTCCTTCCTCCTCTCTTCTTGCCCTCGGGTGAAGTCCTTTTTACTCATTTGACCCCACTGGTCCACTGTTTAAAAATGCATGAGCAATAAATAAGGATGCTCTCTTTCTCTCTCTCCCGGTCTGTCCATCCATCTGCTCATGTTTGTGCAGAGCTCATTCAGCCTCTTAAAGGAAATGGAAATCCTCCGTAGTGACCCTGCAGTCACTGGGGTGACTAGCTGATATCCTCTTGGTCAACATTTACTAATTCTTTGGCTACAAGGTAGGAACCTATCAGGAACTCCACATCCCATGGGGCATTTGTGCTGATGTTTTTTAAAGGGTCTGGCTGACCCCTAAGGCCTCGATAGATGAGGCTCTTTAAGGAGGTAGATGCCCCGCAGCGCATGGTGTATAGGCTAACTTGTATGCAAAGCATTTACTGGAACTACATATCCCATAGGGCCAAAGTGTAATCGGTCCCTATAGCTTATGCCACACTCACCACAGATTAGAAAGAACAGACATCATTTGGTGCTACTGCTAATTCTTTTCATTTATGGTATTAAAATCAATCATAATTCTTCATATATCCTTACGTGGCTGACATTGATGGTTTTTCCCAATTATTTATATTGATGGCACAGCCAACATGTTAAAAGGGCATTACAATTATAACAGATCCTACATATTACTCATTACTTATCGGCGATGTAATGTCATGCCCTAACACTATACACATCTTTTTACCTTTTCTGTCAACCCTCACACTTTGCAATGACATCCTCTCTGACGCTTTAAAAATAAGGTAACATCGGGTTTCTTTTTCCTGTGGATAATGAGGGAAACTACTGCTGCTTCTTGTCACCCTTTAGCTCAACACGCTTATCTTGATGGCAGCACATCCCAAAAATCACCTTTCTCCTGGCTGTGCAGCCGGGGACACTCAGCATTGACCGGCAAAGCTAAAATTGTAGGCTAAGAGGAGAAGTGAGAAGATGTCAAGGACAAAAAAAGTTTTCAGGTGTAAGTTCTGAATAACCAGTATTTTGCATGTGAGAAGTGTCAGGGAGGGCGGGGGATGGACATACCGATATCTAGCGATGGCGCGTGTCTGGAAAGATACAAATGTCGAAGGCTGAAGAAAGAGAATCCAGGTGCCGCCCCTCTCCAAAATGACCCGGACTATTTGTAACGTATGTGAACAAATCACACATTTCTCAGATCAGGGGCCTCATTTATAACGGTGTGCGTAGAAACCATCCTAAAACATTGCGTCCGCACAAAGCCAAAAATGTGCTGCGCAAAATCTGATTTATAAAACTGTGCGGCGCACACTTGCACACAATCTTCCCTTCATAATTACTAGTGGTGGGCCGTTATCGGCGTTAACGTGCTGCGTTAACGCAAGACTCTTATCGGCGATAAAAAAAATATCGCCGTTAATCTCTTATTCCACCTCCTGTTCGGCTCAGGGAGCCAGTCATTTGTACAGTTCAGACTCGGCCGTAATGCTGCTGCACACACACACACACACACACACACACACACACACACACACACACACACACACACACACACACACACACACACACACACACACACACACACACACACACACACACGCTGAGACGAGGGGCGAAGCTTCTCTCACACACCCGCCGCTCTCTCTCTCTCCATCACTTGCCCACGACACAATCGGGTATTGGAACGCAGGGTGGGTGTGTGTGGCCACCGGTCGCCACGTGACTATAAATTTCCAAGTTTTAAACACTTCTATCTCTTCAACGTCAACGTCACCGTACCCGAATCCTAAATATCCCCATAGCAGACGCTATATTTCATCGGGGGGAAAACTTTGTTTTGCGCCACAGTTCGACTCGGCCGTAATGCTGCTGCACACACACACACACACAGACACAGACAGGCACACACACACGCTGCATGGCAGAGACGAGGGGCGCTACCAAAAAGACGAGAGAAGCGGTTGGAGCAGTTGGAGAGTTTAGAGACACATGCGCGCACATTTATTTACATAAAATCGCAATCGCAGTCATTTGTGCAGTTATGTAAAATGTTTCACTAAGGAAAATGACAGAAAAAGTAACGCACAGTGACTTTGATGAGTAACTTTAATCTGATTACTGGTTTGGAGATAGTAACGCGTTAGATTACTCGTTACTGAAAAAAGAGGTCCGATGCCGGTAACGCGTTACTAAGTAACATCTTGTTGAACATTATTTATTTTCATCACCAATTATCATAGTAGAACAGCTTCCTCAAGCAGTTTGTGATGCATGTTGGAAACAGGAGATGAGCCCCTGGTCTGATGCGCCACCTGGCTTGAGAAACACGTTCTCAAAGACTTACTTTGAGTCATTATTTAGGGAGCACACACATATTATGAATGAATTCAAATGAGCCATTTTAATCTAGATTAATCTAGATTAATTCCAAAATTAATCTAGATTAATCTAGATTAAAAAAATTAATCTATGCCCACCTCTAATAATTACCCACCTGCGGTGAATTGTGCGGTGAATTGTGCGCAGACGATCTCCACCCTGTGTCCTCCCATTTCACCTCCCAGTTTCATCCCTCAATCTACCATACATGGCGAATGCTAAATAGCTCCTGAATATGATGACGCTCTTAATAAGTACGGAATTTTGACTGACATGAGAAAAAAAGGGAGGCAACCGGCCGCAAAGAAAGCGGCTGGGAAGGAAGAAAGCCAGTGACGTGCATGTGCTGCGGTAACTGTCACACAAACACACACACACTCGCGCGCTTATCCCATATCATGATTGACAGTCGTTGTAGTCTTTGTAAAGCAGTTTCGCCCACCTTTGTGCTGTATGCAATATCACGTATTAGCGTACCTGTATTACTATATGTAGGCCTATATAAAATGGTGTGACAAGTGAAATAATGCCTATAGTCTATTCGAGAGCATTGTTTATCTCCCGTGAGATCCACACATTTCCAATAACGTCAGATTATAGTTTAATCTTCCAGGGTGAATTGTTATGGGAAAGAGATGCGTGTAATGATTTGCTAAACATGATTTTATCTAACGAAATATACAGTTTTCATTAATATCTGTTGGCCTTAACTTTGTACCAAACTACTTTTTACACACCTCTTAAAATTTGCTCTCCCGCTGGCCACTCACGGAAACACCTCCCGACGTATAGGATATTATTATAAAGTAGCGCTATAAGATTCAACGTGTAAGATATAACCAAAACATGTAGACCTAGGGTACTTGATAAGTAATTCAACCTACATCACAACTGCATGCCACAGACTACAGTAGCCATACATTCGCAACTATAGGTAAGCTTATACATTTTATTGACTAAATATATTGGGTGCCAAGCATCATTTGTCTGGGTTTTTCTGATGACTGAGCTTTATTTCGTGGTGTTGCCATTGAGTGTCGCTGATTCCCCGAGTCAGGAAAACCTTGCGGTAGCTCTACGCATGGTCGAAAGTTGGCGTGGGAATACGCACACTTCTCCGCAAAGAATGTTTTTATAAATACCAACGTTTGTCACCGCACATTTTCCCGCACATTTCTGTCCGTCTACGCAAGGTTTTTGTGCGCCGCAAGCTTTATAAATGAGGCCCCAGATGATTTCTGAATATGTTCCAGTGTTCTAGTGTGAAAGGGGCTCTCCTCTGTCTGAATGCAGCATTAGGGCTTGTCACCACACAGTGTTTCTATTTATTGGTCTCTAACCAACACTAAAATGCAGGTGACCTTCACACAACACTTTGCCCTGAATGATCCAGATCTTTAGGGTTATACTCATTATACTTTATCTATACCCTTCATCCATGTGGAGGTTAGAGGTCAAAGTCGAAAGCTACAGACAACCTAAAAGTTGGAAGCTAGAAAGGGTTGTCTTTTTTAGGGACCGAGGGTTTTGGAGGCATTTGTTCAACATTCAGCAGCAATACATTTGATTCCAGTTCTTGCTGGATCAAACCAGTTAACGTTTGACCAATGCAAGAAAGAAATCGCTGAAGGACTTATGGAATGAGAAGAACATATTCCTTTCACAATTTGCATCCTTACTTCTTACCTTACCTGCCTTGATGCTAACAATCCGTAGCAGAGAACATAATTCAGTAAACACGCTGTATAAAAAAGGGGAATTATAAAAGGTGAATAGTGCAAAATATGTTTCAGAAATCTCAATTTGTACTTTGTGAGTGTTTCAATGTCACATTCAAAGGTACATCTGCGTCATTAAACAGACGGCTGGAATCCAAACTTGGGTACAATAGAAGAAGAACGGAGGAGGGGGGGGGAACACACTCCAGCAAGGACAAACGTTTTAAAGCAGTCGGAGAGCCATCAATCTTTCCCAATCAATTTCCTCAAGGGCCGTGAGATCAGGTATAGAGCCAGAATGGGGTTAATCTGTGGAAATTATTTTGTTATTAATAATAATTTCTCAAATATCCAACAGCCGAAAAAGACGGACTGTAACACTAATCAAAGCTGATGGCAGAGTCTGTCTTTGCACATCAGAGAATGTCCTCCCCTTGATTGCGTTAAGTGGTGTATGGATTTAGTTCCTACGTATTCACTCTGCAAGTAGGAGATGAAATGTATTAATCTTGAGTTAAACACAGCACCATTATTTGCTTGTGCTCCCTCAATATTTCACCTTTTTAATTTGATACATAGGGGTTTTTCCCGTAAACAGTAGCTTTCCGTAATTTTTCCATTGCTATCCTTGTGTTGCTTAGCAATTTTCATTATGAAGTAAAAGTACTCTGATTTAATTTAATTGCTGCATTGCTAATAAACAGTCACAACATTAGGTTGTTAATAGATCCAATGGTCTAACTGTGTGTGTGTGTGTGTGTGTGTGTGTTCTTGAAGAGTTAAAACAGGCATAATGAAGTAGCAAAAAGCTGCCTTCATCGGCAGACCCCTGAAACAAGCAATTATGGCAAATTTGTCCTTTAAAAAAGACATGGGGAAGCCATTTGTCCTGGAAAACACATACACACCCAGACACACCCAGCCACACACACACACACACACACAAGCACAATGAGAGAATATTCATGTCTCTACCTCCCCCTCCACAAACACTTAGGAGCTAATTATTGTTATTAGCATCATGGTTGAAATCCCTCCACAAGGACATGTCAGTACACTTCAACATCTGCACACATTCTTTTCTCTCATCAAAGAAACGAGAGCGACGGGAGGAGAGAAGTGACACATAAAGATGTCCTGAGATCACCTTGAAAAGGCCTAATCAAAATGTTCCACACTTCCAAGTCATTCTGTTCCACACACAACAAACACCCTTACACTACAGTGGTAATTGCCTCTCTCAAAATATTGGCTAATATATACATGAATATTGATTTAGCCATAAGCAGCATCATTTCCATTACAGGCAATGCTGCTCTGATTTTACTATTATTTCAATCACATGGCCATTACGGACACACATCTTTACTACAGTGACATTATGTTAACTAGAAAACATTGATTAGACTCTTTGGCTTGATTCCTATTCAAGATGAATGCTATAAACATGGGAGAAGATCAATAAACTATGGATTGAATTTTGTATCATGAATGTCAATGGAGCAAAATTACTAAATAAAGTGCATTCTTCAACATTGTAGCTCAACGGTATATGCAATACCATATCAAATTAAAAATAGCTTTGATCTACCAGCTAATGTTCAATTCTGCTTTGGTTTCCCACTGCTCTCCAGGTCTGGGCCATGGTGGTTGGAATGGAAATAGAAAGGCAGCCCAGATGTCTCTCTCACGGTCTGCTTTGTACACATCTTGTGGGGACCTATCAGCATGTTCTGGATGTGGACTCACCCAGACTACCACCAAAGGTAAACTTCCCAAACACCCAAACCCGAGTTGCAGCAACTATTTCAACAACAGCTCTACTCTGAGCTCTTTCCAGATACCTGAGATCATCACCTCATAAGGGTGAACTAAGAAACGGTTCAAAGGGCACATCCAGCACAGCCACTCGCATCCACAATCCTATTCTTTTCATTGTTACCTATAAGTTTAAACATAAGTTTCCCCATAGACATTTGTGACCATTGTTAATGTAAGTGCACGTTAGAACTAATGCAAGTCTATTACTGGTCCGCATCCTACTTGTGTGTTCACTATACCGTTTCATGTTCCGTTCGTGACATCACTAACATCATATGCAGATGATACAGTTATTTACACGTACAAAGTCCTTTGCAAGTAGAATTTTCTTTGGTTCAAAAATGGTTTTCTTGAATGTTGTCTTTTTTCAACCACTCATTCAGTGAGTTGGCCGTTACCTTTATTGTTGGGTCTCCTTTTGTTAGAGTGGATACATTTAAATATTTGGGCCTTAGATTAATTCAGAATGTTGTTTTAGGCCTAATCTTGAGTTTTACAGAAATACAATACATGCTAAGTTTAGAACAATATATTTTTTTTAACCTTTATTTATACAGGTAAATCCCATTGAGACCAGAGACTCATTTACTCACAAAGTAAATTAAAAAGCGTAAAGACTTCTGCAGGGATTATTATAAAACTAGAATATTGCCCGGATACACCTGTTTGTGTTGCAGTGGTCATATCAACTGGTGAAAATCAATACTGAACTATAAATCAGAACCTACGCTGTAGCTTTCTACTGCTGCACTCCCTTTAAGCCCTTTTGTCAGCCATAAATTCGGCTTTAGTATGACTGGTCATTCAGGATCTTTGTGTCAAGACTTTCTCTGCCAATGCCGCTAGGTATCTTAGGGGGTTTATCTCAAAAGCACTGAGTAAAGATACCACATAGTAGGGCAAATTGATAGCTAGCTAGTATACTGATTGTAGATGATATGCTTAGGTATCTACAAGCGCACACGCATCATCATTTGTGGCATTTCACCTTTTATAGTACAGAAGGCCTTTGTTTCTCCAGTGGTTACGGTCATTGGAGTCTGAGCTATGTACGTTCTGGGAAACAAGAGTGAATGTCTTTTTTATTTTTTTTCCCAAGGACACAAGGTTACATCTATAACACCAACAACCTTAGGGGCTATAATATAAAAATGTGGACACAATTAAATTACCATATTATCAAATAACGTTATTTCATGTAGCCAGTCTCACATGAGAATAAGGAAAATAGGCAAGACAACAATAAGCAAGACTGAAGCCTGTACTGGACATGGCTGTGTGTGAACACTTACCGGAGGGATTTAATCTCTAAACTCCAGAGATACCGTTCCTATTGAGCTCACCATGTTCACATCTGTCTTTCTTTGTTATTCTAAAACACAGTGGATAGATCTAACCGATTGACTGGTTGGCTTTCGGGTCTTCCACAAAGATACAATGGAGATGCCTCCGAACAAACACACACACACACACACACACATACACGCAGCCACACTCAGACACACAAAATTAACTGTCTTGCTCTCATCTCTAATGCATCTGTCATATCAGGGGTAAGCCCTCTTGATCTCTCTCTCTCCCTCTCTCCCTCTCTCCCTGACAGCTGGCTTGCTGCTCACTGGTCCTAAATGAATTGATATTTCTTCTGGCCACTTGAATTTGTCACTTGACTTCTCGGTGTAATCTTCACTCCTTAGCGACCGCGGCGTCTTGCTCGTGTGCATGCGGTTAGAAAAAAAAATGGTTACAACAAGGCTTTGTGTTTTGGATGAAAACACACATGGCTAATAGAGTCGCTGACTGTCAGGCCGCCAAGTCAGGCAAAATGCCTCTGGAAGGCCCTCCTTGATGAACCTGTCAAAATGTGGTGGTGGCATTTTTCGTTCAAACGCAACAATGAACCGCAATCGCCTGCAGTAGCGTGGCTAACACAGTGGAAGAGAAATCAGAATGTACTGGCTGCGTGAGTATTATGGTTTGCATGCATCACAGCCTTATTATATACCATTACATGTGTCGTAAGTTAATTGCCTAAAAGATCCATACACTTGCATTGCGGCCATTCGCTCAACAAGGTTTGCAACGTTCATGTCAACTTGTCAGTACAGTAAAGCAGTGCAGAGTTTTCCTAATGAATGTCAGTCAGTGCAACAACGTAGCCCTGTGTAAATGTGTTGCCCTTGGGTGTTTTTGTCTGAATTTAAATGATGCCTTCTTCAGTCTTTGGACACATACGTGCAGAAAGTGCAAAAACAAATCTCTGGAATTTTGTGAATTCATGCTGGACTTTCAACATTTTATTTCAATGTCTGTTGGGGTGAATGGTGGACCAATAGATGTATTAGTGTAAATTGCCAAAGAAACATTTACATTTTTATTACCATTTTATTAACTAAAATAAAAGGGGAAAATCATTAACATACTCTCTCAGCTGCGTTCCTCCGCCTGGCTTTGGTTCAGTCTTTAATATATACACATCTTCTTTTTTTTTGTGAGTGTCTGAGTCCAATCACTCCATATCTCTATCAAAAGCACTCTTGAGGAATATGGCACAATAATATTCAGCATAAAATCAATGGCTTGTTTAATTTAAACAGGGAGGAAGTGGGGAAGGCTGGGTAATTGCAGAGAAAGGCCCCACAAATCAGCCGTCCTTGTTATCCCATTTGACGGACCATTAAACGTCTGCAGGAATAAACATTATTTTTAGCTTAACTACCAGCGTCTGCCCGCTATGAAGTAGATGGCCAAATCATTCCAACCAAAAACAATTCAAAATAAAAGACATCTCTAGATGAACACAAGTCTGTTTTTTTTTCGTTTTATTTCATTATATCTGTGTTTGAATGTAATTAACAGCGGACACTGCACAGCATATCTGCAAGATGTTTCAGCTGCCAAGTATGTCATTATTTGTTCCCCCAAAACAAATCACATGTCTGTGCAAGTTATACATATCGAAACAAATTCAAAGCTCCTTGTTTTTTAAAGAAGAAATAACAAAAGTTGATATCATCGGCATGAACTCAATTCTGCTGCACCAATACTTGGCCTGGTATGACCATTAGCTTCTGGTGGCTAGTACTGTTAGCTAAAATTTGAAAACCTTATTGTCGTATTACTCACATCAGTGAGTCACTTCGTTGACTTTGACTGATGCCAACGTCACACTAATTGTAATGGTTATCCATGGTTTTATCACATGAGTTAACAGTTTTACTCACCAGGAGACATCTTAGTTTTTTTTTCTGCCTGTGATATCGTTCCACTCTCTGTCGTTTCATTCATGTACTGCTGTCCTGAAGCAGTTTACTCAATCTTGAGAAAATGATGGGAAATCCTCTCAATCCATTTGCGTTCCCAGTGGAGATTATGACCTCAGAAGTGAGTAGCCGCTCTTTGAATGTCTGTCTTGTGGTTGATTTTATAAAAGTGTTTTTTCATTAAGGCGCTATTAGGACTTAAAGACAAGTATACTTCTGGCTTGACGGAAAGTGTCACTTTAAATGTCCTATTGGCCCCATCAGCTCCACCAAACCCAAATTTGGATTTGCTGGCTCTAGCGAATGTGAGCTCTGTTGGCGATATACACCCCCCAACAGCAGCATGGGCAGTGGGTTTGAGTGGAGGCAGTAATATGGAGATCACTTGGACTATGAAATAGGATGGTTTTACTGGGTAGATGATGATGGAAGGAGGCCACTTCACCATCTCCACTTGACTGACCGAGGAAATTACTCTTCCTCTATCCGTCACTCTAGTTACCCCCCTCCCCTCCCCCTTAAACTTATCTCTGTTTCAGAGAACAAAGCAGATGTATGTTAGATATGTAACCCTCCAGCTCCTCGCTCATTTTTCACAGATAAGAATTTTTTTGTGCCCTTGATAAACGTTGCCTCGGGGAGTTGTCAAGAAATTAACTTTATCTGGTCTTTAATTACGGAAACATGTGCTCTGATGCATCTCTCACACTCCCCCTAAAAAGCCCAACAGCCCCCCCACCCCCTCCCCGATACTGTCATTTTCAAAGCTATTTTAAGGCGATGTGTGATTATCTGTGACATTGCTTGACATGTGCCTGAAGACTGTCTCCCTCTTTACTATCTCTGCGCCCCCCCCCCCCCCCGACCCCCCCTCCTCCCATCTCTTTCTCTCTGTCTCTCTCTAATCAAAAAGCCAAACCATGCAGACAGCTCAGCGCAAATAACAAGTCACTCCCCGTGGATGTTTGAAGATGACGGGGGAAATACACTCTGATGGTTCCCCCGGTCTCGAGGCCAACACTATATTTCAACCCATATTGTTTTTTGCACCAGTATTTTGATATTCTTAGCTTTGATTGTCTTCGTCAGTGGTATAAGGTGTGTTTTTTTTTGTAATGTAACAATGGATGTAGAGTTTTATTTTGCCTCTGATCGTACAACAACTACAGACTTTGGTTCATTTATTATCATTGATGAACTTTCGAAAACATAATTCTATGGTTTTAGAACAGTACATCGCCTTGAATATGGTTACGTTGTCTGGTGGTCTCCCTTTTGGCTGTGTGGGCTCCCTCGAGGTGCATGCAGTTCTGAAATATTCGCTGGCAGGCAGAGCTCTGTAAAAGGCTGCCGATAGAGGATGGACTGGTATGGCCACAAGGGGCTGCGATTAACGATCTTTTGTTTTCTGTCATAGTCCATCTCCACCATACTGTTTCTGCTGAAATGTCAGTTTATGTTGCACTGTCTTTTACAAGCTATTATAGCCTATGTTTTATTTATATACAGGCGAAGCTACCGATCTGCTTACTTTGCTAACTCTGCTAACCTATTCAAATATTGACCAGCTTATTCTCAAACTTGCTTCAGTACCACTAAAAACCCTTGCTACCTATATATAAAATACAAATACATACATACCTGTATTTCCATAGCGATAATTCTTAACCTATACTGCATATCGATAGCATTGGTGCTAGCTACGGTGGGTCGGTCCGAGCCACTTTTTTACACTGTTTACATGCACATTAACAGAGCCAAGGCTGTGTTTTGACACAAGATATTATTAGTTTTTCAGCACAAACACGGTAAAGAGAAATTATTTACTGATTTTAACAAAAAGTGATTTCGACAACAATTGTTCACCAGAATCGCTGACTCCCTCCTTTAATGTAGTGGGCAAAACACATGGATGTTCGGAAGGGAATGTAGCTCTTTGCACTTCTCATGCATTTGACTGGTGTTCACGTCCTTTGGCAGCCATCTCCCTTTGACTCAACCTTATTGCCTGATCTTTCCCTAACCTGAGCATGTATTTTAGCTTCCTATAATCGCAGATATTTTAGAAAGCAAAAATTTGAAAACATTTTGGCATTCTTTCTTGTTAAAAAGAAGTGCTGGCGTTGCATGTAATGATTGTTTTTTTAGAATAGTCCGATTTCGTATTTCATATCTGGCATTAGCTAGCTGGATAACACTGGTGCCTTATAACCATTATAATAAAGATTATAATAAAGATTTATTTCAAACATTATTTTATTTCTCATCAAAAAGTGATCCATTTTAATATGAATATTAACCCAAAAACCTCTTTATATTATAAACTAAGGAGCCTTACAGCCTTGTTTCTGTTTTCTACACGTTTGTAACATCTCAGGTTAATCCCGCCCCTATCTTTTGCGCAAACCCAACATAACGACATCATATTGTTGAGCAGTCAAGTCCCCGAAAGTGACGACTGAGACAAAATCAACATTTATATTAAAGCCGCTCTGGACGGGCAAAGCGGTGAAACTCTGATGAAATTACCCATCTACCTTCCCTTCAGACATGTTGCCCATGTATCACGGCCTGAACAAATACCACATAATTACATAATTAATCAGATCATGCATGTTTCCTTTTCCCCTTACCTCGTTTTTTTCTCTCTCTCTCTCTTGTTCTTTTTGTACAAGAGTCAAATGCATGTAATCACTTGTTCTGTAATGTAATCTGATCAGGGCCATGTAATTCTTCATTTTCCAACAGCTCCCTGGAGCAAGGGGATCTGGGAGCGAGATGAATGTGGGCTGCATGCTTGTCTCTGTCTCTCTTGCTCTTCCCTTCTCCTCTAAATGTGGCTCCTTGACTGTGGTTAACCGCTTGGCTGTGTAGCTGCTGGCAGCTGCGTCTCCCGCCACCACCAGACAATATCTCTCTCCTCCTCATCACTTGTCTCTCCATCTATCCAGTCATCCATGGGGGCAGCTTTTGGTGGGGATACAGGGGATATGTCCCCCTCAATATTTAGAAGAGGTACATTTCTCCCCCTCAAAAAACTACGAAAAACAACCCCCTTCTCTTCAACAGAGGCAAGGGGGTAAACCATTTGAATATCTTTCTTACCTGTAACTTTATAATTCCAAACAATTTCATACACCCTTAAAGTGGACCCTGCCATCTTTTCCTTGCCTAACGCACAATATATGCAGAAAGTTTTGAACAATACAAGAGAATTAATATTTGAAAGCAATACAGAAAACCAGGGATCCCCACTGCATTATATTCCATTGTATTTGTGTCACTGGCTACCTGAATGTTGTGTTTTCCTTTACATAAATAAAAGCATTTCCACTATATATTGATGCAAAAAAGCCCAAATTGTAGTATAAAAATGCACCAGAATGCAGGAAATTAGGTTATTGACAATCAAAATTTTCTGAGGGAGGAGCCCCAAACCCCCCGCTAAATGTGTCCCCCCCCCCACCCAATGTTGAAGCTAAACCTACGCCCATGTCTGCATCTATCCATCCATCCATTCATCCATCCATGCTCTATCCCTCCCTTTACTCCTGCCCATCCTCTTCTCCTCTCTCCTCCCTCCCTCCAGTGGCGACACCAACCATCAGGTCCCATCTATCTGTGTGTACGTCAGCAATTAGAGCATCGTGGCAGCCAAATGCCAGCCATGTCCCCAAGCTACACACACACACACACACACACACACACACACACACACACACACACACACACACACACACACACACTCAAAGGCTATGCCCTGACAAAACAGCGAGAGAACAAATCACACCATAATTTATAATCTCGCCGCGCTAAAATCTCATTATATTACAGACATATGGATTTGGGGCGGCGTGCACGGCTGGGGGAAGCCGGCTGCTATAAATTCCACCAATCGTAAATTATTAAAGGAAAGATAGAAGTGACCCTGGCCTGTCCAGATTAGCTGTAGATCACACTCAAACATGGTTTGTTTAAGGAATTAAGTCCCACGTGGTGTGAAGGAGCTAACGGGGGTATTACTTTTAGTCACTGGGGTGGTAAGGGAGGGTCAAGTTTGAACTGCCTTAAAATATCAACAGATTATGGTTTCAAGACATAACATAGACCAGGGGTTTCCTCCGAGAAATATATCCGTACACACTGAAAACAATGGAAAATTCTTCACTACAGCACCTTTTATTGTTCTCCATACGATTGCTGTGTTTTACCATTTAAAGCCCATGTAGAGCCAAATCCACAAAATCCTTCTAACTTTGTCATTTGGGGAGTTAGTTGCATGATAGTAAAGCAGCTAAAAAGAGTTAGGCATATTAAGATATTGTCATTGAAGTTTGATCAATTTTACAGAAATTCAGTTTATATGGGCTGGGCTATGCTCTGGTTCTTATTATACATTAAGTATGACTATTGCCATGGAGAATCATTTGACACGGCCATGCCCACACAGTCCTGTTCAACTAAGTTTTATAAAATGTATGAACATTCATTTTTAATCCGATTTTTGCTAAAGCTAATTCAGACACCCCAACTTTGATGTCCTATTTTTTTTTTAATTATTTTAGACCAGGTTTTCCAGACGCTGTAAAGAGAATGCCCGGCAGCTGAGCCTACAAGCAACATAAACAAAGCAGGAAAACCCACAGTTTGTCACACCCTCCCCACTCCACTCTAACTCGCCTCAGTCCAGCCATAGTCCTATAGTTTAGAGTTCGGAAATAGTGGAATTCAATTTAAGGATAAACCGGGCCAGGCAAGAGGTGAGAGGGTCAGCTCTGCCCGTCAGCTTGGCTTTTCATTATCACTCTGTCATTTGAGAGGAGATGTCAGGGCTTTCATAACAGGAGGACATGACTCTGTTGGTCAGACGCAGGCTAAGAAATGTTCCGAACAAGCCCTGATGTTAACCTATGTCTGCTAACACGAAATGTTGTACACTCTCACTAGGGGGGCCTTTTCAGTCATACAAGTACTATTTTTAACGGATTACTGGATAATCAGAATGACAGAAAAAAGTAGAAGGATATTTTTTTAAACGTGCACTATGCAGTTTCAGGGAATGGGGATTAGTTAACATTTCCAGAACATGCAGTTCATTTCTAAAACATACATGTAATTCTGAGTATGGAATAATTCTATAATCATAAATCAAAACAACATTATTTTGAGGCACCTGGCTGGAACCAAACGTAAGAGTAGAATATGTTTGTTAACACAACTCTGGGACCGGATGCAGTAAAACAGTAAGTTTCAAGGTAGCTTTCTAACTTCAAACAGTGTTCTACTGTAGGGATCCAATTTTCCTGTGAAGAAAGTTTGTTCATACAGTTATGAGAATATACTGCACCTTACAAAATGTTCATTGCTCTGACACACCCAAAGTTACATAGTGCACCTTGAAATATTCAAAGTATACCAAGGCCACATTCTGACGGATGGAGGGCTCCCTCAGCAGGGTCTCCTACAGAAAAAGAAAAAAAAACATTTGCTAACTTCTGAGACCCTACTGTCATGCTAATATGATCCATTCACACTTTGGTGGTCTGAGCTTTTGCGGGAGGTTTTATGAAAGCTATTTCATTCCCTACCAAATATATCATCTCCTTTTAGCTTTTAAAGCTGAAGTGATTTGAATTGTGGAGGGTATTGGCCCATGGCTTGCATAAAGAGATATAGGCTACTGAGAATGGGAGACTAAAGTAGCAATACAATAAATTATTATGTCAAGTCAAGAAGACACACAGTAAGTGGGTGTCTCAGCCCCTTTGTCTGGTTTGGAGAGAAAAAAATGGAAGCCATGGTCGCAAATGAGAATATGGATCAAGGGGCAGAAAACAAAGACAGCACATGATTGGCCAATTAGTCGACTATAGGCAAGACTGGACCAATCAGATTCAACCATGAAAATTCTTAGTTGGGGGACCCCCCCTATATGGACGACCCTGTGTTGCTTTGCTGGCTCACACTGTGTTTGCACCCCCCACCCTGCCCCCCTCCTTCCTCTTTTTTACACACAGTACTAAAGTCAGTCTGAAAGTTACTCTGTATAATCCACTGGCTGTTAATAAAAAGTAGTTCCAATGTGAACAGGACCGAATGAGCTCTATTGAGTATATCCTGAGACACTGATTCTGGAGAGCGCATTCACAGTTATCCCTTCTTCACTGCTGATATGCATGGCTAACGTCATTGGAGTGGGGGTAAAAGTAGTGCAGATGCTTGAGCAGTGAAACAGGTGGCTATCAAAGTGCTTCCTATGGTCAATACACACACAGAGGCAGCATTTAAAAACATCAGAGGGGTCGGACTAAAGGGTGGCATTAGACTTTGAATGGAGAGGGATCTAATACATGGATGGTCCTCTTCCTCAGTCGGCCTATTGACTCCAAACTGAGCCTATTAGCAAGACAACACACCACTAATGGCACTGCTGCTACTGCCCCTCATGTGTATGGAGGGACCACCCAGTACACACACACACACACAACCCTCTTCACTTTTCCCACGCTATTGTTACCTAAAGCACTGGTATATTATAGCGTGAAAGTGGATCAAAGTGTGCGTTCCATTAGAAAACCATCACACAACTTGAATGATGATCTCTCTTTTGGTGGCAGAAGTCATTTTTGGGGAAGTAAATAGAGGGAGTTTTCATGATTTGATGTAACTTGAAATACACATCATTTATGGCCCTCTCTTACAAGCCAGGTACTGTGTATGGTTAATGTCTAATGTAGCCTGCCTTGTTTTGAGATTCCCCCTTCACTTTTAATTAATAAATTCATTTTATCTTAAGAGCATGTACATAGCCGTTAAATGGCTCCTGATTTGAACTTTTCTGCGATGGTTTTTCTTTGTGTATTATATTATTCCGAGATGTGCTTAATCGTCATATCTCCTCTTTATTTACTCTATATACATCTTTATAGCTGCAGCCAAGCGTTTGGTGTTGGTCAGTTCCACGTGCGGCCAGCAGGGGGGTGTAGTGGAGAGGAAGACGAGGCTTTTCTCCCCTGTCTCTCTCACTTTCCCCACAGTGTGACACACACACACACACACACACTCTCACTGCCTTAGCCCCTAAATGCACTCACATACCACTTCAGTTTGTCCAATGCTCAATATATCTCATGCTTAAACATGGGGAATATTCCAGGTATAATCGGTGGGGGTTAAATCTCCACTTCGCGCGTGTGTGTCTTGTGCCTCGTTATTTACCATCGAGGAACTGTGTGTGAGTTTGTCTCAATGATGGCTAGAGTATTGTGGTCATAGCCGTATAGGTGCACACAAGGTGATATAGGTTATGTGTTATTGCTGATATAAAGGTAAGAATCCAGTCGTAAATTAAGTCAAATGAAGTCAAAGTATATAGGCTACTGAATGGTGTGAAAAAATGCACAAATTCATAAAGATCAAGCTGGTAAGGGCAGTTTTATATGAAAAAAATATAATATTAAAAAAATATATCCAAGCCCCGAACGGAGAAGTTGAGTTTGGAGAATATGACACAATATAATTCCCTCTTTTATTTTGAAGAAAGTGTTCGTATTTTCCCATACAATTGTTATTATTTTATTAAATGTCTGGGAAGTTTCGGTTGATCGGGCTTTGGCCACACATGCAGCTGCGGGAGTGCAGAGAGAGAGAGAGCTTCCCCACTGTCTCACTAACTTCAGTCTCTAGTGCGCACTTTATAAGAGTGTCTGCTAGTCCACCTCTTTTTGTTAAGAGGTGGACTTCATTGGCTTTATGGCGAGCAGTCTCTCCAACGGGTGAAAGAGAAAGAGAAGGGAGAGAGAGAGGGAGGGGGAGGAGGAGGAGGAGAAGAGGAGAGGGGTATAATTCATTCACTTTGCGCACAAAGCGCAGTGGAAATCACCCAGGGGAACGAACCAGCCCAGAGAGAGAGAGAGAGTCAGAAGGGTGGGTGGGTGGATGGGGGGGGAGGGGGGGTTGTTGAGAAACACTGTCCGCACATGTACACCGACAAATACACTTCTAGTAATTTTTTTTCAAGAAAATTGCATTTTTCCTGAAATTCTTTAAATTCCTTGTAATCATTGTTTATTTTGTTTGAATAGGCAAACAAACGGAATTATTTGGAAGAGTTGATTTTGTCATTAAAGGGATATATTTGATTGATTTTAACTTGAGAAAGAATGACACAAATAAAGGATCTCAACTCTTAGCTGTGCGGTTCCTTGATCTCTCACAGCAGAGGAAGCAAACATACCCAGTTTACTTTCAGGCCAGAAAGAAAGAACGCTGTTTAAGAGCTTGTATTTTAATCTGATGGCAACAGAAAAAAAGAACAGAAAAATGAATATAACAAAGCTCTCATTGGAATGACTTAAAAGTAGTGAATATTTATCGAAGGGGTCGTTTTAACCTAGAAAAGGCTCAGAGCGGTGGTATGTCTGTGTGTCTGTCCGTCAAGTCATTGAGCGACTCTGGCGCTGCGCGGCAGCACTGCGCCTCTGAGCGCAGTGGACAGCCCTCCTCCCTCCCTCCCTCGCTCCGTCCACCCCCACACTGCCAGCCCGGCTCAGCCCCGCTCAGCTCCAGCCTCACACACGTCGCCCCCCTCCCCTCCCCTCCACCTCCACCACTGCCACAGTCTGTGCGATCCTGCGCTGCTCTCACCGGCTCTCACACTCCTCTGTCCTCCTCACTGATCGTCCCTCTCGGTGTTTTTCAGCGCAGGGGCTGCTGCACGCGCGATTGCGCTATTGATACCCCCCACTTTACACCAGTGTTTTGTGGAAAGTCAGCCTCTCTCTATCTCCCTCTCTCTCTCTCCCTCACACACTCTCTCTCTCTCTCTCTCTCTCTCTCTCTCTCTCTCTCTCTCTCTCTCTCTCTCTCTCTCTGTCCTCCTCTGTGCCTGCGCTTTGGTAACCTAACAGGGAGGTGTTAACTACTTTTTTGCTTCCACAAAGCGCCTCCCGTTATCTTCGGTGCTGCTGCGCGAGAGCCAGAGGGGCCACTCACTCACTGCTACTGATATTTCCCACTCCGCAAGAAAAAGTTTTCCGTTTGTTGTGTTGGATAAAAAAAAATAAAAAGAAGAAGAAGAAGCCGGAAACCCGAGGATTGTCTGCAGTAGAGGCGGATTCTGCCACAGCGAGGTGAGTACGACTGACCGGGACTTTGTGTTGTTGTTGTTATTGGGTTTGAAGCGTTTACAGTTTGTGCTTCCATGCCCTTTTTCGCCTTTTTCCGCCGCTTGTCTCTCTTCTGGAAGCAGGGTTCGCGTCGTTTCACTAAACTTTCTGGAGGATTGTGCGCGGTGGCGTTTTTCCGCGCGTGCAAATATGTAGATAAAGTCCCCGGCACTGTATGTCTCCGCTTTGGACACGGACTTTCACGCGTGCGCGTGTGCATGTATATATGTTTATGTCTCTACATGTGTGTGTGTGTGTGTGTGTGTGTGTGTGTGTGTGTGTGTGTGTGTGTGTGTGTGTGTGTGTGTCTGTGTGTGTGTGTAGTGTGTGCACGCGCCTCCATTCACACACCACGCACAACTAAAAAAGTGGCTTCTTGAAAACACTTGTTTCAGTATCAGTGCGTGTGTCAATAGCATTACGCACACATTACCATCACCACACATTAGAACTTTACAAGGGTAGGGCTACTGCACGGCCCTGGACTGCAACCAATATTTACTTTTTTACACTGTAAATATTGATTTGGTCATTGCGTTTGAAGAAGGCTGGTTATATTCTGTCAGAATTTATCATTTGATATTTGAATTACTCCTAACTTTCCCAGTAGAATAATTAAAATGACAATACATCTGAAAGAGAAACTATTATTTCTACAAAGCACCTTCTTTTTCATTTCCCATCATCACCTCAGCAGGTCCTCACTAATAAACGTTAGCCAGGCGTACAGTTAATGCGTTTATTTAAAAGTTTAGTTTTTAGTTCCTCCCGTGGATGCAGTGGATATAGCTTGTAGCTTGCTGAAAGATTCTTTCGTCGGTTTTCAGTGAAAGTTACTGTTCCTTTGGAGCACTAAAGCGCTCGAGGACATGTGGCTTAAACTAGCGCAGGTTGGCTCCGTTAGTTGGGTTCCAATAAAGACTGATGAGGCTGATTTGAATGAATCTCTTAAATAGAAACATATGAAGGACTTCTGGACATTATTATTGAGCTTCATTTACCAAATTGGGTTTTAATCTCCAATTTTCATTTTGTATTAAACCTTATATGAGCGCAGTTAAAACAATATATATAAAAAATAAATTACCAAAGTATTGTAAAAAAAAAAGAGAGGAGAGATAGAAACTAGAAAAATATATTTCGAAAAGTGTTTTACAGAGATGTTAGCCCTGAGCGTGTGTGAAAGCGAGTCATCTCCAATGCGCAACACATTATTCTCAGTTTCTCTCAGAAGAAACAGACGGCTTGGATTCAAAAAGAAAAAGGGACTCGCTGCGTAACATGCGCGTGCACGTGCACACACGCACAAACACACATACGCACACACACAGGCCTATACACGGTCGGGAAACACCTGTTAACTAGGGAGCCACTATAATTTACATCCTCCCCCTAAATAAGCAGCTCCGAGCCAGAGGAAGTCCCGGGGGCCTTTCCTGCTTCATGGCCGAGCATAGTGAGCCAAAAGCGGCTTCTCTTCAACGCCAGGTCCGGCTGCTGCTGCTGCGTCCCATTTTGGGCCGATTCAATATTACTTTTGATTTATATTTTCGGCATTCCACTGTGTCTCAACAGGAAAATGGATTTTTACTTTTAATTGCACTCATGTTTTTTTATATATATATATGTCATTTTTTTAAATATTTTTTGAAAAACAAGTAACTCCCACGCCTTTGAGTCTGTAGCTTATTTGTTTGACTTTTTATTTTGTTTTGTATCTCCTCATAGTCTTTATATTGTGGGCTTGGCAAGTACCATTTTAAACGTTTTGTTTTTTTATGTATTTAAAAACAAATGCTACTATTCCGGGTGACAGTGGCAAACAAATAAACTCGTAGATTAGATTAACTTTCAATTCCATTTTATTTGTATCACTTTCTCTGGAACCATAACTTTTGATATTTTGGGCCATAATCGAGTAGGAGTACTTTCACTAATTTGCTCTCAGATGTTTAGTTCTTTGCTTGTGTGCCCGCCTGCTCTTAATCCTATTTTACACACTTTTTTTTACCTTAGTTTTTTTTGCTTTCTTTATATTATTTTTAATGAGCGATCCAACTGAAGCAAACAAGTTGAGTATAGTCGTCCAGTACGCGCAGGGATCAGCGCGCGCACTGCCGCATCACTCAGAACCAGGGATAATACAATAAGTAGGGTGTGTGTGTGTGTGGGTGAGGGGGGGGGGGGATAGAAAAGAGAAAAATGCAGCAGCAACTATTAGCAGTCATTTCCAAATTGAAAAGTCCCATCTAAGCGCCCGGCAATAAACAGCGCGTAACAAACACACACTTTTGGAGCGAAGGTGCGCCCGAGGCGGGTCATTGAACTCACCGCAGCGTGAAGATTGAATTATAGTTCCTTAAAAAAATTTTTTAAAAAAAATCAGAAACGCCAAAAAATCCTGATTCCGTGAAGGCAGCGTGATGAATCCCTTCCAATTGATTTGTATTGATTGTCAGATCAACCAGCACTGACTTCTAACGAGCAGCCGGGCCGTTTCATTTTCCAACCGTACACATTAAGCAGGCAATAATTATTATTTAAAAGTGTGTAGTGGGAGAAGGGTAGAATAAACTTACTTTTGTTATTTTTGTACAAATGGCATCATATGCTGTAGACACATGATTGTATGATTTTAGTCTGGCAGCGTATTTCTTATGAACACACTTTTACTGATACAGAAAAAGTGAGCGATTGCATTTTAATTATCCGTATATCAGACTTGTTATTTCCCCATAGGCTACACAGCCCAATAGGTCTATATTCTCTATGATAGGCTACTCGAAAACGCATTAGTTTAAATGAATAATTTGGAGGGATTTCTGTCGTGCATAGTTGATCTTTATTCTTATCTTCTTTCACTGTCATGTTGACGCGCACGTTTATATCAATAGCTCCAAATTAAAATGTGATTCTTATTATTTTAATGACATGTTAATGAGACTCAGAGCGACGGATTTCACTTGCGTCGTATTATTGTAAGGGTTTAAAATGTATTGAAACGATTAACCGACTGCACTTCACCGTGCCACTTAAAACAATACATTTCTGATAAAGACAAATCAGAGCAGATCTTTTTTTCTTCCAAATTATATATTTTCTTTAATTGCTGGTTTGTTAGGATATGTGTGGTGTTCTTTGGGAAACGTTGTCCCGGCGGAGTGATTCACCGCCCTGTCACTTTGCGTATCATTTTATTATTTTCCGCCTCAGTTTTCAGACCTGCAGCAGTGATTTATAGGCCGCCGCCGCTGCGTGCTCTTCAAACTCGCTTGCTTTTTCTCGTTGCATTTTAAACGCGCTGCCTAAGCCTGATATTTGTATCGACGTGTTTGTGTGACAGTCGAACTTAGATTGTAACTTTTTATTTACATTTTTTTAAATTAAATATCTATTTGCATTTTGTTTTCAAAATTCTAATTTGCGTTAACTATACATTAATTTAGAGACACATGCACCTCGGAGCCATATGCACTGCTATTAATCACTTCGCCTGTTATAATGCCTATTTCCATCCAGAAATATAAAAAGAAAACATGTCTGAATAAAACTACACAAGACGGACCTTTCTTTACATTGCAGGAACAAGGAACTCCGGCAAAATAGTGTTTTTCTCAACCAAATTAAATGTATGCCTCGGTCAGGACTATCCGTCGCCTGTTCGTTTTTCTCACCCATTCATTTAGGCCTCATCATCTTCTCCTTCTCCTCCTTCTATCTCTCTCTCGCTCTCTCTCCATCCTTCCCAAAGGAATAGATGATAAAGTGTCGAGGTTCGAGGAAAAGTAGCAAAAGATGATTTATTTGTCAGCGTTTTCGATTGCCCCCCCCCCACACACACACACACACATAGACACGCTCTCTCACTCAGCAGTCAGCTGTTATTGCTCGCCATTGATCTCTCTTTGCGCGCGACAAGTGAACTAAAATTAATGTCCATTTCACACCTCTCTCTCTCCCTCTCTCTCTCTCCCTCTCCCTCTCTCTCTCTCTCTCTCTCTCTCTCTCTCCTCTCTCTCTCTCTCTCCCGGATCGATGGCCGCAGAGAGAGAGACAGAAGTTTATTTTAATTTGGACCCGAAGAAGGAGAAACACGCGCGCGCGCACAATTCCTCCCACCTGCTTAATTATGAGGAAAGCATGCGGTAACCTTTTACCGCAATG
>NC_137213.1:8850439-8862939 GCF_949987685.1 Ammodytes marinus | reverse complement strand
CTGTTTTCTTTGTCTGTTGGCTGGTGAGATGAGCAGTCAGAATGGTCTGGTCTTTTACTGCAGTGCTGGAATAATATAGTCTATTTCCATCGGTTTTAAAGGACCAATCCAAGAAAATAAAACGAGCCATTTATTTTATTTTATTTTATTATACACATATTTGTGTTTTCATTCAGGTTAAGGCAAAGTCTTTGGTTCTCGGCAGTGTTAAGTCATACTGCGAGCTGCAGTGATATGCATAAGGGTTGTCATCATGAGAGCACACTGCGCAGTGGAAACCATGTGTGTTCACTAAAGGGCATTTTTAGGTTTTTCAGCTAAACTGAGAGAGTTTAGGAGAACATCTTAGTTGGTTTCAGAGTAGGCCAAACTCATTACATAATTAAAAAATGATGTAGCAAAACTTCAAAATGTTGACACAAGGCCTTGTTTCATGATAGCTTGGCATTTTTCAACCCATTGCTGCATTACGATTGGGTGTGTTACATCCCCGAATATGGTTTAAAATGTATTTTTTCAACGATAAGAAACATTTAATTTTAATTTTTGGTTGTTACGATATTTATTGTTTTTCTACCTCGAGTTATGGCACCTGTGTTGGTTTACCTTGCTCTGTTGTCCAAAAGGTTGTTAGTTGCCTGTAAAAAGTGATTGTTTTTTATAGTGGTTAAAATGTACAGTGCTGTAATTACCCCGCACATAAGACGTTGCCAAGGCTTTTGGGAGAAGCAGTGAAGAACAGTGAAAGTAAAAGGATGGCAGAAGAAAGTCAGGGTGGACTTTAGAGGTTGTACACTTTAACTGAAGTTTCTGGACTGTTGGATATGAACATTTTGTTCTCGGTAGAGTTGTTTTCTTACCTTTTTTTTAGCACTGCATACTTTAGATCGCTCCTGATTAAATATCAAATTGTATTTATTCAGACATTGGCAGGTTATATGTATCAAGTTATAACAGGCATCTCGAGTGTGTGTTGTGTTTTTAAATTGTCTATACATAATCTGGTGTGTGGGAGAGATGAGATGAACGACACAGCTTGGCCCCGTCTTGTAATAAAAGTGAGTGGCACTTTCACGCTTGTCAACAATCTCTAAATATACCCATGGACCGGTGCTCTCTCACACACACACACACACACACACACACACACACACACACACACACACACACACACACACACACACACACACACACACACACACACACACACACACACACACACACACACACACACACACACACACACACACACACACAGGTTCAGACAGGCCTATGGTTCTGACATGCTTTTCTCTCCGTCTCCATTAGAAGAAAGAAAGGGAGGAAGAAAAGAAGTCTTGAGCTGCTCGTTCACCGACAGTCTCAGCAGTCAAACACAGTCACAGTCGACAAGACATTTTTATACGAAAAATTGGATTCCCTCTTTGGCTTCTCACTAAAAGTCACACTGGAAAACTCAGTGTGACAAGTTTGAGTGCGGCGTTGGAACAGCAAAAGCGTTGGTTACACACTCCGGGCAGCCATGCAAGAAAAATATTTATTCCCACCAGTCAACAGAAAGGGAAGGCTTGGATAGGCGCTCTTTGTCACTTAGTGTAGTTATTTGGAGCCCACTTTACCTATGACTGTTTTGATCCCGACACCCATAACTGCTTATGTTGCTTCCTTCCAACGAAGGCATCCACTGTAACGTATGGAAGACAAAGACATTGAGGGTGGCAAAACATATTCAATTCAATTCAATTCAAATAACGTTATAGTCTATCACACAGTGACAGACAATTGTAGTTAAAACAACATAAGAATCACATAAAATCGCATAAAAAAATTCATATGACAGTAAAAGCATGTGTGTAAACTAAAGCGACATTGACAAATAATGTCTATTTGGCCCTGTTTGAAGAGTTTCTTGTAAGTTCTTCTTTTAGAAAAAAGGTTTGCATTGCAACTTTAGTATGAAACCATCATCGTTGTCATCACTGTAGGCCTGAAGTGACATTTTGTATCCACAATGACGCCATAACACTGTCTTCAACCCCTGAAGTCTAGTTTCTGAGCTCCCCAAACAAGAAAATAACAATCTGTCATTATTTCTTAAAGAACAATGATAATATTTATGACCACACTTACCAATTATTTCACATGGAATCCTTGACTTTTCCTGCATCACCCATAGCTCATATTTCCTGAGTGAAATCCCCCCCCATCATCAGAATGATGTTTAAGCACATTGTTGTTGACACCGCAATTCCGCCGACTGGCATAACATTGTCACTTAGAGTGCAGATTTGACGTGAAAAGCCTCGCTCGCTGTTTGTGTTTAATATCGCGCCGACAGCTGTATCATTCTTGCACTATGTAATCAAATTATGACAGCGTGGTAAATGTTCCCCTGTGACATTTTCTATTATAAAATGCATATAGCCCGGTGTCAGACAATGTGTGGGTGGCATCCCCTCCGTGGCAAATGGGATTGTAAGTGGCACCGAGTGACATTATGCGCGTGTGCGCTAGATGTAATTGCACTTGTATATTGATGATATGCACAGGCGTCAGTCATCTGGAATTCTGATTGTTGTTTTCAGAGATAAGGTGAAAAAGCGTTGCCCAATTGTAACGTCTCAGTGACACCTCTGCTCTCACAAGTTCAGTCAGATTTGATTGTAAATTACACATAAGAATAATGTTGTTTTTTTAACGTGTGAAAGCATCCATAAAAGAGCAAAAGTTATATGCGGAGACTGAGAGACAGCTGAAGAGGCTCAGAGGTATCAGTTGCTAGAGGCCTCCTCCTGTATGTGTGTGTGATTGTGTGTGTGTCTACGTTTGTACACGTGCACACGAGACCACCGGGCCTGAAGGCAGCCAGCTTGTGTCAGTCACATGGAGATGGGATTTTTTAGCCTTTGCACTGACATCACACCCTCGTCTCTCCTCTCTTTTCCTCATTTCCTCTCCTCGTTTCCTAGCTTCTCCTTAAAAGAATAGTTAATGCCTCACTTTGGTTCAAGACAAGGCGACAGAAACTATTACTTGAACTCTGCTTGCATTTTTGAATAAGAAATGGGCAAATGCCACTCATCGCTAGTTAGCTTATCACAAATACTGGTAGTCAATAGGTAGCGTTAGCCTGCATCCGCCGACTGTTAGCAGTCAGGACAAACTAACGCAGTAAATAAACAAGTCCCAGCAATCACACGGGACCTTTTAGTGTTGTTGCAAAGTTTATCTTCTTACCATCGGAAGAGGCAGGCTAATACTTCCCATTGACTACCAGTGTTTGTGATAAGCTAATTAGCAAATGAGCACCCTTTGCCCATTTATTTTCCAGACATGCACGTTAAAGGACTGGTTTCTGCTGCCTTGTCTTGAACCCAAGACTGAGGCAACAAGCTGAAAATAAAAGTTATTTTAACTATCCCTTTAATTCTCGTTTCCTCTCCTCTCATCTCCTTATCCCCCTACCTCTCCTATCCTCTTGTTACCTCTCCTTAACTCTTCTTTCCTCCTCTCCTCTCCTCTCCTGTCCTCTTCCTCTGGTGTGGCCTGTAAAGGGGAATATCCAGTGTCCTTCTTATTGGATTGGCTGCCTCACGTTAGGCGGCCCCCTTTCACTCGCCGCCCTCTCGGCCTGCTGGGTAATGATAATAAAATTGAAATATCCCTGTACTTATCAGTGTATTACCTCGCTATCAACACCTCAGACACACTCCTACTCTTAGAGGTTACACAGGAGAAAGCGTGATCCGATAGACAGAGCGAACGATCGGAGGGAGGGCACAAGTACGAGATAAAGTGAGAAAGACAGAAGGAGAGAGGGAGTAAGTAAACCGATAGACAGAGGAAGGGATGTAGAGGGTTTTTTTTCCCCGTGGCTACATTTTCAAGGTGCTATTTCCAGGATGGATTGCGGTAGGTATAGTGAGGAAAGGGTGAGAAGAAGAGGAGGTGGAGTGGGAAGAGAGGCATGTAACGTGACTCTGTGGCATCTGTCCAGACCAGGAGCATGTTAGCGTAAGCCGTGCTCAACACTTGAACACAGGCCTACTGTACATTTGCGGTAATGTAAAACATCTCACGGCTCCCCCTCTCTCTTCATCTCTAGGCCCTCTCCTTCCTCCTGGCGGTTATTGGCGCGCGCGTGTGTGTGTGTGTGTGTGTGTGTGTGTGTGTGTGTGTGTGTGTCTTTTTGAGTGTGTGTGTGGGAGGTGGGGGAGCGTGCCAAAGCCGAGATCAGGTTTGGAAATTGATTTGAATGAGTGTTGTGGACAGCTGATAGCTATAAAAGATTTTCTCCTTTCATTTCCCAGGGAGTTTCTCCTTTGATGTTGGCTGCTAGTCAACGCAGCTTTGAAGCTCGTCTAGAGCGGGCCCGGTCGCTACTTGATACTGTGCGAAATTTGTGTTTGTTGTTGTGTGTTCATGTATGTGTGTGTGCGCACATGACTTCAAGTTTGACCTTTTTCAAGTCACACTGGTGTATAATTTTGACGGCAGAGAGGACTTAAATGATAATAGGACCAAGGATTACACCTTTTCATAGCACAAAATGCCATTTAATTTTATCTGATTTAATCAAACCGGTGAACCTATCTCATCATCATGATAACCTATTTGCATGTAAACTGATTAGATTTTATGTTTTTTTTTAATCGAAAACTATGCACAAAATCCCACAATCACTTATGTATGACCAACACATCTTTACCTTGCTCTGAATCTTACCATATTAGGGTGCTTAACAAGTCAACAAGCCACCTTCAAATTGCCCTTTGGGGATAAAAATCTCCGAAATGTTATTTTGTTCGTTTCATCGGCTGCCTCCCCGTGCTCCTCCAAACCGGCCAATCGCGCGCTCCGATCTAATCCTCGGGAGGGAAGAGATTCTAGTCTGTTGCCACGGATGCCGGGGTGGGGTCGCGGGGTCAAGTACAGCTAATTTATTCACTCAGTCAGATTTCCTCTGGCTCGTGGACGGCAGATGGAGAGCACTGATATGATATCACCCATCGGAATCACCCAAGGGAGAATGGAAGGAGGGGGAATAGGGAGGGAGAGATGGAGGGAGCAGAGGAGAGGAGGAGAGATTGACAGGGGAGATGTAAAAAAAGAAAGAGGACAGATAGTAAAAATTGGGGAATTAAAAGTGGTTAGATAGATATATAGATAGATAGATAGATAGGAGAGAGAGAGTAGCATAGCCTGCAAGAGTGTGGTGTGTGTTCGCCCCACCGAGTCAGGTGTCAAGCTGAACATTGAGCCACATAGCCTCTTATCCGATGTGTGTGTGTGTGTGTGTGTGTGTGTGTGTGTGTGTGTGTGTGTGTGTGTGTGTGTGTGTGTGTGTGTGTGTGTGTGTGTGTGTGTGTGTGTGTGTGTGTGTGTGTGTGTGTGTGTGTGTGTGTGTGTGTGTGTGTGTGTGTGCGTGTGTGTGTGTCCTTATCTTAAGACAAGTGGTTCTGGTCCAATAAGATCCTGGGAGATGGTAGGAATAAGCGGCTTAGACCCAGATCTGAGATGGAGGGAGGGAGGAGAGATAGTGCTATGGGGAGGAGGAGGAGGAGGAGATGGACAGATTAAGAGGATGGAGGACAAGGAGGGGGACATTTGGAAAGAGATGAGACGTTGGTGGGCTGTAGAGATCGGAATGGAAAGATGTGATGTGGAAACAGTTTGGAGAAGTTTTCTTTTTCTTCTAAAGAGCAGGACAAAAAGGGTCGGGGAAAGAGGGAGAAGTTTTGGGTTTGAAATAGTTCTTGGCTTTTTGTCAAAGGGCAGGGATTTACAGGATTTGAACAACAGTGTCAACTTGAGGACACTTTCTCCCAAGAGGCTCTGAATTTGTGGCTTAAACAACAGTGTCCGCTTAAGAACACTCACCCTCCCAAAGGCTTCGACTTCAAGCCTTGGCTTCCAGCAACTCCTTTATAAAAAAAAGGTTCCACTCAGCTTTCCTCCTTTCCACTACGTACAGACCGAGGGCAAGACATTGATCTTTGTCAGTTGAGAAAGCAGTACGCCTATAGTCTCTGAAAGTACTTATCATTGAGGAAAGATGTCAGCACAGATTTGATCTTTTCAGGGCTTTCCAAAATCCCCCAAACTGCAGTAAAGATATCTGTCAAAGGTTAGGTCTTGTCCAACCACAAATCATCTAAAAAAAGATGTAATCATCCTCTACCATAGTTTGCATGTTTGAGTAGAACTCACAGAGGTCACATTGCCCAGTTTGGTTGACTTTGCAGAGTATGTTGTACCACTGTCCGTGTGACTTGCATCACAACTACATCGCTTCAAATGTTCAGGAAAATGTTCTAAGCGTCATGAATTGTTTTGTCTTTTGATTGGTGGATATTGAACTACAACTTAGTCCCAAACGACACTTAGCACTTGAAACTAATCCCTGTGTTTTGGTGTCTCCTCAGTTTGGCGACCCCATGAAGATGAGGAACCAGCTTTGACGACCAACGGATGTCCACCCTCCGCAGACCGTTCGGCTTCGGCAACACAACCAGCAAACTCTCCAAGAGGGAGGCATGTACTGTTGATTACCCAAGTGGAAAACCTTCTTATTAAGGACTCACTGTATTTATCTTTAGAACTGAAGTGGTACAGACTGTGAAGTCTGTGAAGGACTGATCATACCCAAAGGCACTTACCTGGCACGGAATGATCTGCACTGAACTGAGCTCAATTACATTGTTCCTGGAGAGAAATTAACTTATCTGAGTTCCACTGAAGATAACATATCTGCATTCAACTCTCCGGGCTCCTTTCTGAGCCCCTTCCTTCAACCCTTTCCAAGGGTCTTGGACATTGTCCCTAATCCTAGAGAGGAGGAACCATCTCCGCTTCTTCCAAACTCATAACGGCTTCTTACTACCGTCCAAACATGGACCTCCACAGGGCAGCGTTCAAGATGGAGAGCTCCTCTTACCTGCCCAATCCCCTGGCCTCCCCGGCCCTGATGGTCCTGGCCTCCACTGCTGAAGCCTCTCGAGATGCTTCAATTCCCTGCCAGCAGCCACGTCCATTTGGCGTCCCGGTTTCTGTCGAGAAAGACGTCCATTTGCCATTCAACAATGGTTCGTACACTTTTGCATCAATGTACCACCGCCAAGGTGGAGTCCCACCAGGTTTCCCCAACAGGGATTTCCCTCCATCCCTCCTCCACCTCCATCATCAGTTTGCCCCACCCAACCTGGACTGCTCACCAATCAGCATGCTGAATCACAGTGGTGTCGGCGCCTTCAGGCCTTTCGCCTCACCTCAGGAGGATCGGGACGGGGCACCGGTCGGGTACCAGTCTGCTTTCACTCCAGCCAAGCGCCTCAAAGGCTGCCTGGATGCAGATGCTTCACCCCACCTGCGGTACACTGATGCAGAGGGGAAAGAGTATGACTTTGGCGGTTCCCAAATTCCCCCTGGGGGCTCGCCCAGCAGCGCCCTGAAAGCTGTGGAGGACAGTGGGAAGAAGATATTCGCCGTGTCAGGCCTCCTGTCCGATCGAGAGACTTCCTCCAGCCCCGAGGACCGCATTGAGCGCTGTGAGTAGCAATTTATAGCACTAACATACATACAGAAACTAGAACCACATCTTTTACGGATGGGTGACAAATGTTAGGAAAAATCTGAAAGGGCATACATTTAATGAGTATGACAACCATGCAAACCGTATGCTATGGTCTACACCGTCAAAGATCTCAACCCAATTGAACCCCTACATTTTGGAGCCCCCTGTTAGACCTGTTAGACAGCGCTCTCACCTGGCTTTTGCAAAACAGAAAATTTGACAAAATATTTAGTACGAGTTTTCCTTACATACTGTATGCATTTGTCAGCCATCTGTAAAGATTAGTAAGTATATTACGACGAATCATCAAAAACTCAAACTTACACATCATTGTTCTCATAGTCTCTTCTGGTGCAAATACAAATCCTCCCCGATATGCTATACACATCACGTTTCCTTCTGTTTAAAGGCTTTAAGGGATGTAGGGTATCTGATATTTATTAGACACACCCTTAAAAACACAATGGTTGCAGGATCTTTCAATGTCACACTTCCTATACTTTTTAAATCAAAACTGCTATAACAACTTAAACTACCATAATCAAGGATTATTCTGCAGGCGGCTTTAATAATTAAACTTTCAAACAAGACGCATACTAAAAACCAAAACAGCAAGGCACTTAAGCACACATAGAGCCAACTTTAAATCTGCCTCCCAAATAAAAAACAAAGTACAACTTGGTACAATAATGCAGCATTTTACACACTAGAATCAAACACCCCAATAAACAACCCCATCTATGTGCTGTTGTCATCATCTCTCCTGGCTCTCCCTATCCTTGTTTCACAAGCCCACAAGCTCCGCTGGTCACATTAGCATTCACCAGTGGAAGGATGCCATTTGGCCCTCACGCACTGGGAATCTGATTAGTGTTTGTGTGTGTTGTGTGTGTGTGTGTGTGTGTGTGTGTGTGTGTGTGTGTGTGTGTGTGTGTGTGTGTGTGTGTGTGTGTGTGTGTGTGTGTGTGTGTGTGTGTGTGTGTGTGTGTGAAAGAGAGTGACTGGTTTAGAGACCGGCCATGCTCTTTGCCATCAGCATTCATCATAGCTCCATGCTGGCTAGCCCTGGTGCCAACGGATTTACCCACACACCAAAAAAAAACCTTGGCAGGCTGAGTGTGTGTGTGTGTATGTGTGTGTGTCTTTCATAAAAAGGGAGGTGGGTGAGGGGTTGTGAGAGCTCCAAGCAGCACAATCCCACAAGCATCCACAAACACTCTTCCAGACACACAAACAGCTCTCAGCATGAGCACCGACATCTCCTACACATGTCAACAAGCTGCATCGGATCTCAGCGACAAATTAGGAGCAAGAGAGACAGACAGAGGTGTGCCTGTTGTGCATAATTGAACACAGAGAGAAAGTCTTTCTCTCGCCACTTTTTCGCTCTCGGTATGATTTTTTTTATCGCAATTTTTTATCTTTATTTCTGTATTCTTTCTTTCATTCCTCTGCCACTTTTTCGTGTGGCAGTTCAGCCCTTGTTTGTGTGTGTGTGTGTGTAATGGAGGGGGGGGGGAGGTTGCATTTGAGGGATGAATCCTTGATGGAACACATGAGAGACAGAGGCGACGACCTGAGACTGATCCGATAAAAAGACCACCGCAGGAGAGACGGAGAGGGTGAGAAAGAGAGAGGGATGAGGGGTGGAATAAGGAGAAGGAAATTGTGAAAAAGAGACCCGTATGGTTGGCTGGCTGGCGAGGGAGGGAGGAATAGGAAGGAGAAGAAAGATATCAAAGAGCACACTAAGAGAGAGAGAGAGAGAGAGAGAGAGAGGGTAAAGGACAACAACAAAGGCAGAAGAGAAATAAATAAATGACAACTCTGCGATGGATTGATTGAGTTCCACTGATTCCACTGAAGACTAGCTGAAACTTTGAATTCTTGATACACATTTTCCGTTTGTGCATAGCTTTAAGCAAAAGCTCCTGGAGCACTGGTAAAGTGCCTTGCTCAGGAGAACGGTGGTTGTCGAGTCTCGGGTATGTCACTGCCATGTGTGCCATGTTATCACTGCAGATTTATGATTGCTAAGACCATGGCCTGAAATAGAAAAAAAGGGAGATGGCTACACAGCGGCTCCTGTGCTGTCTTTTGGAACGGCTGAATCTGTATCTAATCAGGTTAAATCTTGGCACAAGTATTCTCCACCTCTACCATAGGCTTCTAATGCAATTGGATGTGCACAGGCACTGCTTACAGCAAAGAATTATGGGTTCTCCTTCACTGGTTTTGGCGATCCAGTGGAGGCGTGAAGAACAAACAACACTTTGGTACAATCCCATGAGAACAGTGCTCTCGCGGCTTCACACACACATTAGCTAACTAGCAGCCTCCGCGCCGCTTCACACATACCTCTTGGAAATCTCACACTGAAAAGAGCTTTATAATGCTCTTGGATTCTACAGTGTCATCGACATATTCTGGTATGAAACACATAACCTTATAGGCAGTTAGAGTTAGACAATCTAAATGCTGGCCAGCAAATAGTTCAACCCATTAGATATTGATTTAATTGTTTCCAAAACTTTAGTTCTTGATAGCTTAGGTATAACTTGAGGTTGTTATTTGCTCAATGGTTAACATGGTTAAACTCACAAGGACACATCCAGTGTAAGCATGACGGTGTAGATTTACAACCTGCTAGTGATCTTTGAAGCCATGTGTGCCATTACATCAGTACCTTAACTGTGTTGCTAGCATGTGCATGGACAGATTTATAGATGTCATTAAAGTGCTGATGTTGCTCTAATAAAATAATGAATTATGATTGATTGTAATTTAGTGTTTACAGCTGACAGCTAACACACCGATGTTGCTTGCTTTCTATTCTTGAAGCTCCACACAGTCTAATTTTACACGATAACGTTACTGTATGGGATTTCCAGAAACGTAACGATCACATGAATTTGAATCATAATGTTAGAATTTGAAGTCTACTTTCCCACAACTTCATATTGCCTGGTACAATACTTACTGGCCTGCATAGAGTCTTGATAAATAACTAAAAGCTAATTCTGGAAGACCAAAGTGCATTTTGGCAAGATTTTGCACCTGCATTTGACAATTTGGTTAGCATGAACACATGCTAACATTTAGTGGACGGTGATATGTGACTCTCCTGAAGTCAAAATTATACCTTTCACTTTCGCAATTGTTCATGTCAGCGTCCGCAGAACTCCATACGCGATCATGTCGCCTATGCTAATCCAGTATCCCTCGGAATTCTGTCCATATTGGAAGATTCCAAACCTCTGAATTTATATCCAAAGTCAACATTCGGTGCCGACACAGGGAGAAGTGTGCGCTATATGTAGCAATGCTGGTAGCAAAGTAGGGTGTTGAGGTTAGGGTGATAGATGGACTTGTAGCATGTCTTGACTTTCAAGGAGGGGACCAGACTCACATCCAGTCACAGACCAGCAATTAATGTCCACCGTGCTATTAACCGTAACCACAGTCTTTCCCCAAGCTTGGCCATATGGTACTTGCCATGCGCATAAATTATAGCCAGAGTCAAAGTCTTCTTACATCGGACCAAAGAACCGAATATGCCAGTCACTTTCTGGTGTTATTTACTCCTATACAGATACCCACATTATTATACACAGAACTTCGCTGAAGATAGATTTCAATTGACCACATATGACATCTGATACACATTCTCGAAAAAACTATTTTTTTTTCATTTGTCTTGCATTCATCCATTTACATCTTGAATGTATGTGTTTTAGTATCCTCTTACAATCAACTGTCAATCTATTTAATCCCTGGCGTGAAGGTGATCCTGAATCTTCATGCTTCAGTCTGAACATAACTTGAACCATCCAAACAGCCCTAACTTTCATGCAATTCTGTCAAGGCTGCCGCATGCCACTCCTATAGCAACAGTGGCCCATACTCTATGCTAAGCCCTCCCAAATCCCCCCACTGCACCGGCAGGCACGTTGGCTGTTAACCAAACCCGCTAACCTGTCAGCCGCTAAACCTGCATATAAAGGCCCTATCATGCCTTAAGAGGACTATGCGTGTCATATTATCGCAAAATGCTATTAGCATTTACTGTATTCACATAGTGAGGTTTAAGCACAAGTATGAAGGAGTACAGAGCAGGGGTGGGCTGTGCGTATACAGCTAAACATAGAATGGAATTATTGGATGTGTGATTGGAATTAATGGGACTGCTGACAAATCAAACAATCCACTCTCGCAGTGTACTTGTTTGTTTGTGAAGGGGATTTGATGTTTTTTTTACCCAATGTGTGTGTGTTTGTGAGTGTGTGTGTGTGTGTGTGTGTGTGTGTGTGTGTGTGTGTGTGTGTGTGTGTGTGTGGTCCTCAGCATTCAACACATTCCATCATCTTTGCCTCTTACTTCTCTATTGTTGTCTCCCACCATCTCTCCATCCTTTTTCTGTCCTTCCTTCACTCCCTCCCTTCTTTCCTGTGGTGTGTGTGTGTGTGTGTGTGTGTGTGTGTGTGTGTGTGTGTGCGTGCGTGCGTGCGTGCGTGCGTGCGTGCGTGCGTGCGTGCGTGCGTGCGTGCGTGCGTGTGTGTGCACGTGTGCGTGCGTGTGTGGATCATCCCCACATTAGTGTGTGACAGCTGTAGTCTGTTTGTTTACATTCTCTCCGCTCCCCACATTTACAAGGCTGAGAGATTCACACTGAACATGACCCTGAACGCATCACCCACAGCTTCCGCGTCTTTCTTCTTTTGCTTTTTCTGTTTTCCTTTGCCGACTGACATTCTTGGTATGCGCGCAATCAACACGGATGGGAAAATATGAGTAAAATAAGGCTAAAAAAAAGGTCCATGAGAACACAAATGTAGCTGAAAAATGACCAGAAATTGCTGGTGGGGCAAGGAAAAAAGAAAAATACAAATTATTCTAGCACAGAGTGAGGGGAAAGAGCGTACGAGGG
>NC_137213.1:8842939-8845439 GCF_949987685.1 Ammodytes marinus | reverse complement strand
CCATGTTAACATCATCATGGCAACCATTTGAATTGCTCCAACCCAAAGGCCATAAGAGGACATTGGTATTGATGAGAGAGTTGTGAGACACTTTTAACAAACATAATGTCTCTCTCTGTTTTGCTGTATTAAGTAAGTAAGTATTTGCCCGTACCTCTTCCAGTGTGTGTGTGTGTGTGTGTGTGTGTGTGTGTGTGTTTGTACGCGTGTTAAATTGCATTCAGGCTGCGGGCTTTGCTAAAGGCATAAACAGTCGATGATCACGGATTTGCCCGCACTTGAGAAAAAGACGCGGGTAAGGAAAAGGATGAGTGTGTCGATGTTTGCGCACGTGTTTGTGTGTGTGTGTGTGTGTGTGTGTGTGTGTGTATACGGTGTCTCGACAAGCAAGCAAGACACTTGATGTTGACCATGTGCTGCCTCTGCATATCTAAAAGGCATTACAGGGACATGGAGTATCTCTGTTTATGGGAGACACACACACACACACACACACACACACACACACACACACACACACTCAAAATAATCTCAGGTTTGAGTTCAGGTACTTTGTTGCAGGTCAAAAGCATATTTCTTTTCAAGTTTATTTTGTCAATACTCTGAACCAAAAGTCAACACTTCTAAAGCACGTACATCAACTAAACCTTCCACAACCATAGCTCTATTCTGAAGGATATTACATGGCTTTGGTCATACACATTGTTAATTGTCTTATATAAAAGAGGCCAAAATCTGTTCACTCAAGAAACAAAAGTTGCCTCTTTAGGCTCTCCTTTTTCTTCTCGTCCTCTTTTTTCACACCCCTCTCCCTCCCTCCCTCCCTCCTCCTCTCCTTCTCTCCCCCCCTCCACCGGGTGTGTGTGGAAACCCAGCCCACTGTTCAGCAGATGAATAATTTAGCGGTGTGTGTATCATCTGTTTACCGTGCTAATCCATCTGTCAGCAGGCATCTATCGATTCGCGCCTGCCTGGTAATTGTGCATCCGCGCCACACACACACACACACACACACACACACACACACACACACACACACGAGACTGCGCATACGCAAACCCACACACACACACACACACACACATGCTCACACTATATGATGTGCAGGTTAGCTCATATTCAGATCCTGTAGCTGTCAGCCCGGCCGCCCAGACACTTCATTTCCACTGAGTGAAACTGATTTTAGGGTCAAGGTCGCCAATAATTCTGATATCGGACGCAACAGCTTTAATTCAGTTCGGGATTTCTTTTATAGCGACACATAGGCCTACAGAACAAGTCTGCTAAACATATCTTGTGGTTCTGAAATCTGTGCTTGGCTCCTCACTATCAGTAAAAGTGTGTTGTGGTTTTCTGCTTTCATTTGAATACCAAACAGGAAATTGATGATCTAAGTTACAACATGCACATGTATATAGTATGTACATATAACCACAGTAGGGAGACACTTAAAAGTGAATTGGAACTGAATTGGAACCAAAGACTCTGGACCCCCTCTGGGTTGATATTTCTTGTGGCCTTAAAATAATTATGCATAAGTATGTATTCCATTCTAGAAGATCTTAAAGCCTTCCATAGTCTTTTTAGAAGTAGCTACAGTGTATTTGATCACACGATGTTCCCCCTACTTTATATAATGGATTAGGAGTTCACACTTACGAAGATACAAAATTGCTCTTTTGATGCTGAAGTCAAATATTAAAGGGACAGACAAAGAGAAATTGTAAACGTATGTAGAGCGGGAGTGGAAGAGAGAGAGAGAGAGAGAGAGAGAGAGAGCATCATACTATAATGAATCCATGGGTGACCATTGATGGTTGTAATTATCAAACGGCTGGTTTTAAAAGCGCATTGATTGATGTCATTAGCTCCATGAGTGATTACTAATTGCTGCTCGAGTATGTTAACCACACAGGACGCAAACACACACACACACACACACACACACAAGCACACACACACACACACACACACACGCACACACACGAACGCACACACACACACACACACACACACACACACACACACATTCACGCACACAAACACATACGTACATCCGTTTGATAGTCTGAAATTGATTATCAGTGAAACAACAACTGAGAGACACAGCAAAATAAATAGAAAGTAGGCTATTCAACTGCAATGCATACAAGGATAAGACATATATACATATATTTGTTTTAAGGGCATTATCTCCCACCATCGTTTCATTGTTGTAATCCATATCATAAGAAGGGGCTTTGGCTCCTTTGATCAGCTTAGTAATCACATCACATTAGACGTCATTTTGAATTATCACCAGCAGAAATATAGCCAGCGTTTAAGACTATTATCTGCTTAACCCTGCCGTGTTATTGTGTGTGCCACCGGGCCACACAGCCCCACTCTACACCTGTCTCTCCACAAGGAAAGCAGTAAACGTGGCCATTTGCATTCAATAATCAGTTTGTTTGATGATTTGGAGACAATCCTTTAAGTTGAGTACTTTTGCCAGGCTCAG
>NC_137213.1:8830439-8837939 GCF_949987685.1 Ammodytes marinus | reverse complement strand
ATCTTGTGGCTAATCCAACATTCTCTCCCCAAACAATTAAACACTGGTTTATGTCTGCTTATACTGTAGAGCACTTAGTTCCCAACACAACACACACACACACACACACACACACACACACACACACACACACACACACACACACACACACACACACACACACACACACACACACACACACACACACACACACACACACACACACACACACACACACACACACACACACACACACACACACACACACACACACTCAAAGGTAGTTTTCAGAAAGATAAAGTTTGCTGCGGAAAAGCTATTAATCTTAGGAAATCCCGATGAATACAAAGTTAGGGAGTCTAGTGATTAGTGATAAATTGCCTTGTATTTCCCCATAGGTGCTGTGTGTGTGTGTGTGTGTGTGTGTGTGTGTGTGTGTGTGTGTGTGTGTTGTGAGGATTGTATTTAAGACATCAGTATGTGTGTGTGTGTGTGTGTGTGTGTGTGTGTGTGTGTGTGTGTGTGTGTGTGTGTGTGTGTGTGTGTGTGTGTGTGTGTGTGTGTGTGTGTGTGTGTGTGTCGGCTCATACAAGGGTGTAAAGCACTTGGGCTGAACCCTCGGGTTATTAGAATGCGGCGGCTCTGTGTGTGTGTGTGTGTGTGTGTGTGTGTGTGTGTGTGTGTGTGTGTGTGTGTATATACATGTTACAACCACTCTCACCCCCTGTTACCACCACGATTAATACATTTAAAAAAAAATATGTCCCCTCCACTTTCCCCCGGTGCCGGTTACTCACACACACACACACACACACACACACACACACACACACACACACACACACACACACACACACACACACACACACACACACACACACACACACACACACACATACACATACACACACACACACACACACACACACACACACACACACACACACACACACACACACACACACACTGCTCACTATTCAGCAGAGGTTACTGCTACATCAGCAGCACACACAGCGCTGCCTTTAGAGGCTGATCAATCTGTACTGCTGCTTGCACTGATGAATTACAGAAGTCAGGACAGCAAGAGAGAGAGAGACAGAGAGAGAGAGAGAGACACAGAGAGAGAGAGAGAGAGAGAGAGGATGAGTTGGGAGAGGAGGTAAAGAGTGGGCGGATGAAGAGATGAGAGAAGACAAAGACCCTTAAACGGAAGACAAGCCTTAGTGGAGGAGATCAGGACAAAAATGAGGAAAACATGAGCAATAGATGGGATGGTGATGACGAGTCCTTAGCCCCGTTTCCACTGAGCGAGTACAGTTTGGTACTCAACAGTACAACCCTGATCTGGCTTGCTTTAGAAGGTGAGGGGTGAAGGAAGGAACACATGGTAAACACAGAAAGGCTATACCAAAAGCCTGGAAAAGGAAGTGAATTGAACAAAAGAAGCGAGGGAGGAACAGCTGACATCCCCATAGTATAAATGAGATGGAGTACATTAAGGAAAAGGTTTAGGAGACAGTAGAGAAAAGCAGCCCATCACATGGAACCCTCATTCAGTTGTAGTCAGTCCAGCCAGGTTCAAGGACAGACAGACAGACAGACAGACAGACAGACAGACAGACAGACAGACGGACAGCCTAGCGCTCCATATTCATCTCCAAAAGCAGGGATGCATGGATAATATTGACTTTAGCTGTTGCATTTTGACAGACACAGGAGGACTTTATGACCATAGGACACGGCAGAGACACGTTATAGGCTTGAATGGACGTCTTTGTTTGGCAGGGGCCTAGGAATAGTCTCACAGAATGGAGACTCTCTGACATTGTGTTGTTTTAAAGAAGTCGTCATAACGGCTTGGAGATTGATAATGCATGCAGTGTTTTCAGGCAAAGTCCTGCCAAGGAGTGAGGTCAAGTGAGCGGTAATTTATCACAATATATTGTGCTGATGCTAGTTTGCTCAGACAGACTTTTCTAGAGTCTTGGCCTGTTTTTACTTGGTTTGTTTGGTGTATAAGAGGTTTGGTGACACAATTTAAATTGTTAATATAAAAAATATTTAATTTGAAAAATAAAGGATTGTCCATATGATAATGTGGCCATCGATGAATCTATGCTAATGGCGGTCAAAAATAAATCCATGTATGTAAATATTTCACATCCAACTTTGCCATTGACCAATCTTTTCTTATGGTTCTTTTGGGTTCCTGCTCTGAAAAACGAGAAGACAATTTTTTTTTTGTTTTGATTCATCAGATTGGCAATAACCTTCCACACATTCCACTGTAGCGTTTTAGCTTTACTTCCATCACGAAAAAATAGTTGGAGCCTGCATAGAAGTATCCTTTCCCCCAGTGCCAAAAACCTGAATACAAACCACCATTTTCACCTTTTCTTTGTACAACATTCTCTCTCTCTCTCTCTCTCTCTGTCTCTGTCTCTGTCTCTCTCTCTCTCTCTCTCTCTCTCTCTCTCTCTCTCTCTCTCTCTCTCTCTCTCTCTCTCTCTCTCTTATCTAATTCCTTCTTCCTCCATCCATCCATCCATTCATCTCATTTCATTTTCTCCCACTTTCCCCTTAAATGAAACCGTGATTAAACTTTTAGCGTAAAGGTGGATTTACCCATGTGTCCCTCTCTGTCTGAGGCAATATCTGACACATATATTTTTTCCCCCTCTCTCTCTCTCTCTCTTTCCTTTCTCCCCTTCGTTCTCATCCTGGGCGGGCGATAAATCCATAGTTATCTATGACAGCTTTGTTGCTGGCGGAGGATGATGGGCCCCTCCTGCCTTGTTTGGCTGTGATTCCAGGGCCCGACAGCTTTAGGAGCGTGTCTTTATTTAAGAGCTGCCGTAATTACACTAGGCTTTAGCATATGTAGACGGCCAGATATGATTCAAGAGAGAGAGAGGGTTAGCTCAATGCGGTGAATGGGGAAGAGAGATAAAATACAATGGCTGGTTTAGTGCAACAGAAAGAGAGAGAGAGAGAGAGGGAGAGAGAGAGGGATGAGATGGAGAGGGCTATGGGAGGAAAGAGACAGAGAGCGAGATAGATATGGCGAGCGGGGCAGACTGAGAGAGCAATTGAGAGACGAGTTGAGGGCAGTAGGCAGGGAGGGAGGGAGGAAAGGAAGGGGAGAGGAAGAGATATGGTTTGGCAAATAAAAGAGGAGCGAGGGCGCTGCTGCAAACTGTTGGCCTTATGATGCCTCATTAGGGCTTAGGGCTGCAGATAGTGCCTGTTAGAGAGATCTATGGCCTCCGCGTATAGAGACAGAGCACAAGGGGGAGAAGGAAGCAGTAGAGGAGAGGGAGAGAGAGAGAGAGAGAGAGATGTAGGTAACCACAGCAAGAGAGCTGAGTGGAAAGGGAAAGATTAAAGTCGCCGTGTGTAACATTTACTAGTACAGAAATGGTGTGATTTTCAAATTAAGTGTGCAGTTGTAGGATTAAAAGTAAGCAAATGTTTAAAAAAAAAAGTCTCTATATCACCGACTGTGATGGGTTGAAATGTTACTAATAAAACTTAAGGGAGCGCTGATGCAGGTGCACGGCTACCGTTCTATTTCATTTGCCTTGATCTGTTGTTATAAAGCACCTATACCACTCAGGTAATATGGCGGTGCACATTTTTATCACATTTTTTAATGTTTCTTCACAAGTGACACAACGGAAAACAATGCCATATCGCAATGCAAATGCAATGATTTTTGATTAAAGTGATGATTCCAGTGTTAAACTGAAATACCCTGCTTTTGATGAACCGAAAAATAAAACCTTTTGGACACGTTATTGTGCACAAATAAAAAAAAAATAAAAAATCTGTGTTGAAATGTCATAAAAAACCTAATCAAGCCTAATTATTAAATGGACTACTGGTATTTGCTCTGCTTTTGCATTTGAAATATATTTGAATGGGTTACCTCTCCAAGCAGAGTCTACCACTCACTCCCCCAATTCACTGGGAACAACTCACATTGTGGAAACAACTTGGAAGACAAGCCGGCGCATGTGTTCATTGCACGTCATTTGTGTGCCAGCTCATATTCTTTTCATGTTGTTGACCGACTTATTTAGTCTTCTTTATTCAAACAACGTGATGCGATGAATTCTCTCAGCAGTTTGTTTAAGTGGGACGTAAACAGACACACAACTTTGCTCAATTTCTTTTTCTTTTTGCTGCCGCGTTACCAACAGTAACCATGTATGTCACCAATCCAACGAAAACCGAACTGTAATGGATTATAACTTCCAAGGGAGCTGTTTGTTTTCCTGCTATCATGGAAATCACAAACGTGTAAAGAAGTGATTTCTCCTCAAGGAAATCGCTCTTTTTTCCACCATCTGCCCCGCGACAGAAAGCTCTGTTTGCACTGGAAGTCTCCCTTCCCTGTTGTAGTGCCATAAAGCGATTATATGAGCTGGAAAGCAATCCAGTTGAAATCTTCCATAGTTGCATGTAGTTGCCTGAAGAACTTCAAGATTGGAGACAGAAGTTGGTTTATTGACAGTTAGCCCCTTGAATTATGACTCCAGAAGATAAAGAGTTGGACAGCACTCACATAGGACTTTAGATGGGTTCAGGTACGGGACAAAAACCTGAATGAAAGAGAAATGAGAGACTGTCTGCACACATTAGATTAGACGTTTTTAATGTGTATGCTTATTGAGTCTGTGGTTGTATTTTATTTTTTAAATATTTTCATCTGGCCATATCTTCAGCAAACATCCCACTTTCGCATCAGACCAATGCAAACTCAAAAGCATTTTATTAAATGTCCGTTGACTGGAATAGTCACATATAAACTGATGGCAGGGCCGCCGTTTACTAATTGTTTCCTCATGCTTGTACATGAGCATCCGTACCATGCCGAATCACACCTATTCCAACCCAGCCAGGGCCAAGGAAGTGTACCGTGCTTGAGTACGGTACGGATCACTCACACTGGTCAAAACTAAATTGGACTTTAGGCGTCAAGTGTGTTTGGGCACTGTACAAATGCCATAGTTCCTCTGTGCTGGGCCAACTCAATTGGTCTATCTGAAATGAAAGAGGAGGCTCTGGTCTTTTTTGACACAGTGCTAGCGCCAGTCTGGACAAGGCCTTAATTTGACATGGCAACAGTCAAGCAGAAAGAGAAGAAGTGCTAAACGGAGAAGAAAAGGGAACAGTGAGAGAGCAGAGCAGGGGAGCGGTGCAGATAAGGAATCGGACAGTGTCCGGGGGCGACGCATTACAAGAAAAAGACAAAAATACCAAAAGAGCACTAAAATAAATGTCCTCCTTTTTCTTCAGCGTGTGTAAGAAAGATAGCAGATAGTATATCACCGGGCGAACACAAGCGCTAATTAGGAGCCGGGGGTTTTTAACAAGCGAGAGAGGAACGGAGAGGCAGAGAAAAGAGGGAAGGAGGGAGGGATGGATGGAGGGAGGGGAGAGGAAGAAGGCTGAAGGCGGGCCGTTAATCCACCGTCCATTGTCAGCGGCTACAGGAGGAACCGTGTTGGCTGTTTCGCCATGGGAGACGACCGTAAATCAACAACGCAACCTTTACACACACACACACACACACACACACACACACCGCTCACAATGCGCACAGATGCAGCCCCGTACATGATACAGGCTGACACGAGTATAGCCACCCAATGACAGATTGCTTTCATCAGAGATGCCACACAAATCAACTGCCGATACCACTCTCTCTCTCTCACACACACACGCACACACACACACCCACACACTCACACACACACACACACACACACACACACACACACACACACACACACACACACACACACACACACACACACACACACACACACACACACACACACACAGACAGAATGAGGGAAGTATAATCAGCAGGCATTTTGCTGCAGTTATCCAAAGTAGTAAATCAGAACCTGTTGTTTCTAGCATGAAAGGCCAGCGCTTATCTGCCAGCTACAGGTGTGTGTGTGCGCATGTATGTGTGTGTCTGTGTGTTTGTGTGTATGGTGGTTAGATGCTTATCTTTCTCTTGTAGCGACAGAAGGGCCCTTTGTGGTCTCTTGCTGATTAGCTGTCCGTATACATGCCCGACCGTAAATCTAGGCGATGTGAATTGTGAACCAATATTAGCAGTAATGAGGCATAAGAAAAAGAAAAAAGCTTCTGTGTGTGTCTGTGGTGCTAATAATTCCAGTGTAATTTCCATAGGGGTCTAGCCAGGGAGGTGTTTTTCTGGGGGAATTTATTAGGTTGATTCACTAGAGCTGGATACCTGCTAGCCTTAGAGGGCCTCTGGGACTACTATGTTAGTAGTACTACACACACACACACAGCACAGCCACAGACGTTCTTGCATACTGAAAACATATGCATTACGCACAGTCACAGTCCTCACCCCTACCGGGATATGGGCCCTTCCCTAATCATACTATACACACAGTAAAAGGACAACGTACGCAGACATCCTGCTATCCGGTACACCTGCAGACACAGGAATATACAAATCATGCCTCCCACTGGCCTAAACATGCATGTTCTACATTCTAACCACCATCATTTCCCTAACTGCCGCACACGTTGCCGTGAAGACCCCCTCTCAAGATACTGATCATAGTTATGATGGGCTGAACAAGGTGTCGATTGCTCAGAGTGAACTAGAACTCAACCACCTTTCCCAAACGTGATATTTGTCGGTTGTCAAAATGTACAGTGCTCTTTTTATATAATATGACTGAGAATGACATTGCATTTTTTTTTTTTTTTTTAAAGGAATAGTAAGGAATTATTTGTGAATTTTTAATGATTAGCTTATTGCCTCACGCTCGGGGTTCTAGACCGGGCGAAAGGAACCGTTCCTTTAACTGTGCGTGGATTTTTGAAGAAGAGATGGGCAAAGGTCGCTCATCATCGCTAGTTAGCTTAGCTCAAATACTGGTAGTCAGTGGGAGGTATTAGCCTGCCTCCGCCCGATAGTCAGACGATAAACTTTACAACATCACTTGACGGTCCTGTGTGCTTGTTGGTACTTGTTTATTAACCATGTTATGGTGCGCTCTAAATAGTGCACTGTGAGTGAGGCAACACGCTAAAAAAAAAGTTGAACTATTCCAGTTAAAGAATATATAGGTGCAGCTTTAAGTTATTTTTTATTTGTGCTCCCTGTCCTTAGAGAAGTCTACAAATCCGCCTCTTACAACTCCACTGGTGCAAACAGGTTGAATCTCAATTAGTCGAGTGAAGACATTCCTCTCAGTTCAGTTTTCTAGCTGCTGGCCACTTCAACAGGCAGTTTGAAAAAGTGACTACAATGCATTCACACTAATAGGGGTTTAACTGGGTGCGAAATGTTTGGTCTGCCTCTCATTGTTCTTCCTAATGGGACCTATTGACTGTTGTGTGCAATCAGAGTACATCACCCTGTATGTACAGTAGATTAGAGACTAGAAAGCCAGCCTCCACCTCGCACTCTCTTTACATCTAATTATCTTTCTCTTCCCCCCCCCCCCCCCTGTATTTCTG
>NC_137213.1:8817939-8825439 GCF_949987685.1 Ammodytes marinus | reverse complement strand
ACAACACAATAGCTATTCATGTATGATATCAAAGTAGTGTGTGTATGCAGCCAAACCCTGACATAGTTATTTTCTTCTACTTTGAGTCTAAAATCGTGCAAAAAAAAAGTGGAAAAAAAGAACACGTTAATACGCACATGAAAACAGTCCCAAAGAAATGCATTGAGTGTTGCCCAGCTGTTTAGCATTTAACTGCTAAAAAAAGGAACATTTTCAAAATATTTTCTAGTCATTTTGCAAATCCATTTTAAACGTCCACTATGGCTATTGAAAAAACAAAACAAACAGATGCATTCACTACTATTCACTATAGTATTGCTAATAGGTTGAATGTTGTGTCTGTTGCTTGCAGTGGCTCCATAGATGACGACACAGTATACTTATTCCACTTATTCCCGCAGTATCTCTTTAAGTTATTAGTTTCTTCCCGTTGTAATTGATTTCTTTAAGAGTAAGTTGCCATTCAGTACGCTCCACTGCGTGTATATGTGTGTGTTAAAGAGAATGTATTAGGGCACAGACACTCGATCCATCCTCCTCTTGCTGTCCTCACTTAGTTGTACAGAAACACTAAATGAAGCCCTGTGTCCTTTAGACAATCCCCCCCCCCCCCCTTTTGATTTAATACACTTTTCCCAGATTTAGTTTTACGGACAATCAAACACTGACAAAATGTAATTATGAAAAAACCCGCACAGGGCCTTTTTTTTCTACAAGTCGTTAACCTCTTGTGATACTTTTTCCGGTATTACGCCATAAAGCATAGTTTTTTTTTTAACGGGTACAAATCAAATATGGTCCCCACGCTAATTCAATTAAGGCTATGCCCGGCCTCGGTCCAAATGTTATTTTTTAAAAGAGGAGCGATACTTTTTTTTTTCTCCGTCCTATACTTCCAAGTTGATTAAAATATGGGATATTTCGCATTAGTTTAGTTTTTATGGGGCGGTGAGGTAATTCATTGTCAGCAAATGGCTTGTCAGAGTGCTCTGTGAGTGATGTAACGCTATGGAGTCTATCGTTTGAATTGCCCCGATGCCTATTAGAAGAAATCCACTTCTACGGGCCCCCGTTATTTGATTATCTCGCAGGAAGTTTGGAGACGGCCGTTTGGCATCGTGTTATGGGGAAGGGATGACATTTCTCAGTTTTTTACAAGGGAGGCTGAGAGCATTATAACTGCTTCTATGCGTTTAAATGCATGACTTGAGAAGGCCACACATCCTTGTAATATGTTTTTTATATAGAAATAACAGATTGTAACAAACATACTTTTATTAATAATGATATCACTTTCATGCATCTCGAGTATATTGTTTTAATTTTTTCTTGTATGTATGTCCTTACTTTTTCTATATAGCTATGGATCTATACTTGAGAGTCCGAAAAAAATTATATATAATTATTAGTATAGCTCCTGCTACTGTTCCTTCTAAATGTAAAAAAACAAATAAAATAAAATTAACAATTAAAAAAAAAGATACACATTTTTAAATCATTAAGCTTTTGCTTCTAACCATATGCGTATACAAGCTGCCGACATCTCCCTTTCATCCCCTTTAATTAGAATAAGTCAGGTTCCCATTGGCTGTAAAAAGCACTTGAACACGTTTCTGTCAGGTCTGCGCTTCAAGGTAAGACCTAATACCTGGGCCTAATTAACACGCATTTAAAAATACTCAGGATGCAAATTAGCGTTAACATCCGAACAGGAGTGCAGGGGGTGGGGGACAGGGTAAATGACACGACAAGATAATTCGACTAATGCATATTTATCTCATGCTAATTGGCGTGCACGGCCAAAGAAAAGCGTGCACTTAATTAATTGACATGGAGGGGGGTTGTGGGAGTGAATCGGAGGCACTCAATCTGGAGAGAGGCAGACAACAACAGAGGGAGAGAGAGAGAGAGAGAGAGAGAGAGAGGGGGAGAGAGGCAGCAAGAGGCACGGACAAAAAAACAAGTTTAGTTCAATCGTCTTGAAGAGCATGTTTTTTCCAAAATAAATGGCTGCTTGTAGGCCTAATGTGTCTGTTTGTGTCAGTCTATCTAGATGATAATGATCTAAAATGTATTTTAGCTTTTTATCATGTAGCTACTAAAACATTAGCTAAATCAATCAATCGAAAGGCTTTTTGGAAATTTCAAAGCTAACCAAGATCACATCAAAAAATAATATGATTAGGAATTATCAATACACTATGATTATATAGCAATAGTCCCGTGAAACAACTGCTGAAAACTTAAAAACAACTTATCTATGATAGAGAGCATAATACCACTTTGTATAAGGACCATCAACACAGTGTAAATCTCTAGTAATGTCATAGAAATAGCATACCTTTGACATAAACAATATGTTATTGTAATAAGGACGTAAACATACAAATGTAAAGAATATTGAAGATAAGTCACATTTTGAGATCTGCACATCTCAGATTTGATCGAGCAAATCTGAAAGCAAAATGATGGCTGAAAAATGGATTTTGGGCTAATTTGGCATTAAAAGCATTGGCCCGTGTGTTTTGCTAACGAGTGGGACATGGTGGATTTCCTAAACGGGCCCTTAACGTCTGTCCCGGTTAGTCACTCTATGTGTCCCTAATGCCAGATTTCAGAGTGGTTTTGTTAACAAAATAGCTGTGTCCGTCCAGCTCGCCCCGTGTAATTTGGCTTGTGTTGTTGGCCCTGTGTTATAGGGGGGCCCTCACACACACACACACACACACACACACACACACACACACACACACACACACACACACACACACACACACACACACACACACACACACACACACACACACACACACACACACACACTCCCTGTATCTCTCTTTCACTTGTTTACGGTCTCTCCCTCTTTTTTTTAAAGAAAGTGATAGGACGCAGTAGCAGGACCTTTTCACGCCTGCCTCCCTCTGCTCCTCCCCTCCCTCTCTCCGCTCAGGAGGCAAGAATTAAAACAGAAATGTTTTTGAATACACACCCCCCCCCCCCCACACACACACACACACACATACGCAACACTCATCCATTTCAAGCCACAGATGGTCTTTTGAATGCAGCGGGGGATCCCTTGTTGTGTGTGTGTGTGTGTGTGTGTGTGTGAATGTGGGAGTTTACCCTGGCTTTCTAGCCTCCTCCTCCTCCTATGTGTTGGGGCAGCCGTTTTGCTCCTTCGCTTCTTTCTCTCTTTGTGTCCCCAAAACTTTCTCTATTGGAAACGTTCTTTTGTGTCACACCCACAGCCACTGACTCTCTAACTCTGCCTTCTGCTCATCTGCCCCCCCCCCCCCTCCCACCCCATTTTAACCTCACACATCCTGCGCAGTGTGTGTGTGTGTGTGCGTGTGTGTGTGCGTATGAGTGTTAATTACTGATGCAAACATAGACCTAAGTATCCATCTTGAGAAAAAAAAATTGCTTTATAAAGTTGACCGTAAATCTCTATAGAAATATCCCAGTGATAACTTGAAACACTGTTATACCACAGAGCGCAACAAGGTAACTTTTGACCACTATAGACACAATATATGAATGTTGTGAGGAGAGGTTTCTAAAGGGAAACATATATTTTTCAGTATAAAATGTAACAAATCTTTAGTTTTTAACCATATGTTTTACAGATACATTGGCAACACATGTCATACACAACAAAAACATGCAAGACATAACAATTGATTTAAGCCATGTTTATGTGTGTGTAATTGAAAGCTGAATTGTTCTGTAACATGCAGACAGTATGTTTGCTTGTATGTACCATAATAGGGAGGATTATCACACACTGGCACAATGTCCTCATTGTATTTTTTTCATCTCAAGACCCGTGGAAAATCTGGCATTAAGGCAAACACATGCCCACTCCAATTAGTCAGGGTAACACTCAGATAAGGAAAAAAAAAATCATTGCTACTGTATGTCAAATTATAAAAATTGGCCACCTGTTTCTCACACTCATTCGTACGGCGTATATTTCTGCTTATGTGCATATAATGTTCGTGCTATGACGGAGCCCAGCGTGCAAGCAGCTGTCCTAGTTGGTGGTCCCGGGAATAATGTGTAGAATTTTTTTTTTTTACTCATATGTAAAATGAAACCCTATCCCTTTCAGTGTGCGATTCCCCGCATAGTGTTTTTTTTATTGCGTCATTTAAAAGTGTCTACATTCTTTTTGGGACACGGGGAAATGAGGGGGGAGTGGGGGGTAAGGTTTCATTCACTCATACCGGCTGCTTCCTGCCCTCTTCTAGCGGTGCATATTTTTAAAAGGTCCACTTGTAACCCATGCTAAAGCGGGGATGAGCATGTTACTGCCTTTTCTCTGTCTGAATGACAAATTTATCTCTTCCTTTTTGCGCTCCGTTCGCTCACCCTCTCTCCCTAGGTGGCTCTGGTAATAAACACACTAGCTGTCTGTCTGTCTGTGCTGTCTTGGCAGGTTGTGAGGCCTACTTAACCAGGCGAAACCGGCTGACTCTTTTTCTAAGTCCCCCCTTTTGAATGCCTTCCCCTTTGTCGGCGACACGCCACCGTGTTAATGCCATGTACCGTAGAAATTGCAGCGGCTATGGCTATTAGCTTCGGGCGCTAAAAGTACAGAGAGTGACGGGGAAAGAGCCACACAAACCCCTTGCCGGGTTCAAATGCGGACCATAATTGCACTACTGTGAAGAGGTCTACCCCCCTTTTTTCACTCTTCCCCCCCCCCCCAACCCCTTCTCTTCTCCCCATATCTTTTACTCGCCACCCCACCCCACCACCAGCTCTCTCGCTCCCTTTTTGTGTGTGCGATTTGTCCCTTAAGCCGGCGTAACGTCTCGGCCCAGGCCGCAGAATGTGGAGAGCAAATTGGAGGCAGAGCGTGAACAATGGAACATGCTTCGCTGCTGGGGCATTCTTCTTTCTTTTACTGGGAACTGTGGGAGGGGGCGAGTGGGGAGAGAAAGTCATTTTGTAAAGGAAAAACTCCAGTGCCATAGACAACGTCCAGATGCAAGGCAGCCAGCCCCAGTGTGCAATGGAGGGGTCTGGATGCTGGATACACACCAGCTGGTGACCAACATGGGGATAGATTGACTGCTACTTAAAAGGTGGAGTCGGGGATTCTGGAGAATGCTTGTTTTTAAAATCATTTTGTCAAAATCAGTAAATATCTGCTTTCTGACCTATACTGTGTGTGCGCACATAACAAAAATACAGTGTTAATACACAGCCTAGGCTCTGTAGAGTTATAGTGGGCCCCATTGTAGTTGAAAGGGGCAGATTTCTTGCGCCCCAAAGTTAGAACATCATTATTTTTCTTTGGTTTTCAGGTTTGTTGTTACTTCTTCTGTTTTGTCCCCCACGAGTCCTTCACAAGTCCCCCACGAGTTTTATTCACCCCCAAGACAAATGATGGGCCACACATAGCTCAGATGTGCATGTTCCTTGTTTGTTCGTATGTGGACATATATGAACGTTGGCATGTAAGCTTCACTCCTCTGAAGTCAGATCACAGGGTGCTGCAGAGAAACATGGCTGACAGGAGGAGATTAGAAGAAACAAGATGACAGCGTAGTGAATACAGATATGGAATATGTACAATGAGGAAAACTGACAAGAACAAAAAAAACAGCAGGGAGCTAGGGAGCTAGGCTAAAGCAACATCGAAACACAGAACGTATACCGGGCCCAGTCCACCACATCAAACAAGTAGAAAATAAATACAAATAAATGAGCCCTGCTGAAAAAGTAGGACCAAAAGAGGTGGAGAGAAGACTTGAAAAGAACAAGAGTAAAAAACAGGACACAAGAGCACACAGGACAGGATGGTCCAGTCAGTTGAAGGCAGCTTTTTCACAGCAGCCAACCTTTTCTATCATCTTCACAAGTCAAGGTCTAGCTAGCTTGACTTTAGCCGTATACCGCGGCAGCACCAAGGCCTCTGAAGCCAGAGACTCAAACACAGACAGAAGCGGAAAAAAAAGCAGTCGTAAAAAAAATGATAAAAGAAGTCAAACAGTCGAAACACAGCACGCGGAGGAGAAGCAGAACAGCTTGTCTTTGGGGCGGTGAATGGCGGCGTGTATCGTTCACATTGAGTCAACAGATTAGCGACGGAGGAAGCTCAGCCATCCCTTGCCTTCTCCCCCGTTTGATGTTTTTTTTCGGGGAGGCCTAATTTGATTTTTCACCTCCCATTGTTTCAGCGCTGTGTGCCCCCTAATCCACTTTAAAGTGGAGACAGCTTTCATCCTTTTCCTCTCACTGTTGCCGCATCCCTCTTTCTTTTGTTAATCTCTTTTCGGCCACCAGCACCTCACAGGCGCTAGCAATACATAGCGTTAGCCACATATGTTGCCCGAAATGGTTAAGGGAGGTTTTTACTGTTTACGAGCAACAAATTATGCACTTTCTTTTAGTTTTTATCACCCTGCCATTAACAGTGTATTGTTTGGTCAAATAAGATACATTGTACATTTCGCCAGGAATGAACAGGTTGTTGGGTCAGAGAGTCCTAGCTAGAAGTTAGCATAAGGCTGCTTGGAGAGATGTTACTTGAATATATCCACCAACATTTCAAGCCCCCATCACTGTATTACAACTAAAGCATTTTAGCAAGTTAGGTAATGCTAACAAGGTAACCTCTATGTTTTAGCTTTAGCTTCTGTAAAAAAAAAAAAAAAAAAAGGTTTGTACAGTGTTGGTACCACACACTGGAGATTTCTACGTTTTTACCATTTTCTTTTTACGATTAGAATTTATCTAATTTATTTATTCATTTATTTGACCAATTATTTGGTGGTTCTCATTGAGCAGATTTATATTGTCTTATTAAGTTGAATTTAGTCCTGTTTCGCAGGTGTCATTTCTCGAATAAAATATTTATTGGTGCATTGGAGCCCTTGCCGTCGGCCCGCTGACGACATATTGCAATTTTCCCACATAGTATCCACGTTATTACACTGTAGCAGGTGTTCTCTCAAAATGACGCTGCCTTACTGCGATAACACAAAGGTCCAGACATTAGCTAACGGTAGCTTATTTGTCATGCCTTACTGTTTCTCAGCTTTTGTTCTCGTATTGTTTTCATTTTCTATCCCTCTATATACTGTAGGATATCAAGTGCTGGGAAATAGAAAAAGAACAAAATATATCAGGTCCAGTGTTTTTCTCTGTTTAGAGTGGAAGTGCTTCAACAGTTCTTGATAGTAATTTAAAATAAAAAAATTAAATTTTTTGGGGTTGGAAGGGGTTTAGTTTTCTGGCCTAAGAGTGCTCCCCTCCACCAGGCCACCCCATCCCATTCTCCACTGCAGGCTGTATTAACCCTGAAGAAAAGCCTTGGGAGAAGGCAGAGGAAGAATGCTTGGAAATTGTCACCAGAGAGAGAGAGAGATGGACCCCCTCCTTTCCTCCCTTTTTCCCCCTCAGTGAAAACAGCGAAATGACCAGCCCCTTGGCTCGGTGACTGCGCTCAGCTTGCTATAAGGGAGCTTAATGCACCCAACCCTCAGA
>NC_137213.1:8807939-8812939 GCF_949987685.1 Ammodytes marinus | reverse complement strand
ACTACAAACCCCTGAAAGTTAAGGCCTTAAGTTCAGAAACGTGTGTGTGTGTTTTAGTTTGTGTGTGTGTGTGTGTGTGTGTGTGTGTGTGTGTGTGTGTGTGTGTGTGTGTGTGTGTGTGTGTGTGAGAGAGAGAGAGAGAGAGGCAGAGGAAGAGCGCATGATGGTCTTAACAGTAAAACTAATAGTGGGATGACTGCCTTAGCTGGAGGCTCACTCCTCTGTGAAGTTTCCAGCTGTTTTCAAAAAGACACGCACAGCAGACACAGATAAGTTCACACGCAAACGTATACGGACACACACGCACACGCACATTTCGGATAAAGTGGAGGTTGGATTTCAAAAAGTCAAAGTGGATCAGGAAAAAGGGACAACTCACATGCGGAGGGGGCTGGCTCGATATAAATCTTATTTTTTTTTCCCATCGACACACAACTCATGTTCGCGTTTGGGATAGATCTCTGGTGGTTCCGTATGATGGATGGAGTAGGGGGAGAGAGAGAGACGGGGGACGCAAGGGAAAACAATTTGGGAGAAATTTACGCCGTACTTTGCCCCAGTTTGTACAAGGGTATCACTGTGTTTTATGGCCCCGCTGTCTGACTCCATTTCCTCTCGTTTTATTTCATTTAGGGCTTATGTTTTTTTTTTTTTTACTTAGGCGTTTTATTTTGAAAAGACCCTGGCCATCATTTACTGTGTCACTCACTATGTCTGGTTAGCTAGCGGCCTATAGGTGTTGTTTGTCCCGGTCATAAAGCCAAAGCTGTGAAGGTTAAATGCACATTTGGCCACTAAAACACGCAGACAGTCATTTAGTGTGTAGTGTGTAGTGTGTGTGTGTGTGTGTCCGTCCCACCACTAAACAATGATGGTCAAGTTTCTGTCTTTGTTTTTGTCTGGCTGGGGGGGTGGGCGGTTAGACACCATTCCTCCCCCCTACACACACACACACACACACACACACACACACACACACACACAGACACACACACACACACACACACACACACACACACACACACACACACACACACACACACACACACACACACACACAGAGACACGCAAGGCCAGAGAGAAACAGACACATGAACAGGTTGCGTCTGTTTTTGTGGGAGGAAGGTGCAACGGGTCAGCGGCAAAAGGCCAGGCCCGGCTTTTTCATTGGTGGACCCCCTTTACTTCCTACTTCCTGGATGACCCTGGGCCATCTGGGGAAGTGATTGGCCCATAGCAGCAGCAGAAGAAGAAGAAGCCTCTGGAGCTATAGGGTTGAGCGGGGTTGAGCCGCGCTGCTCTTTACCCCTCAGAGACCTGTCACTCCAATGAGTCGTAGAGCCGCTGCTAATGATCAAACCAGCCTGCTCACCAAACATTTTCACCTTGCTGCGTTTTTTAAGATCGCAATCCGTCCGTGAGATTTCTAAAGGAAAAAAAGACTATAGGTGAAGACTAGTGTATAGCTGAACCGGAATTGGTTAAGTACTGTCAAAGTTGATATTAGTGTGGTGGTGAAGTAAGAAAAAGATGTAGCCTACATCCTGCAGTGTGGCCTGTGTAGGCAGGTGAAAAATGCATGTTTTATCGCTCGCTGGAGATCTACAGTCTATGCTCGACCTATGACATAAATGGGATTCCATTCCATGTGCATAACGAAGATAGTTCAGGACTCCTCTTAATCCGGTGTGTGTCTGTGTGTGTGTGTGTGTGTGTGTGTGTGTGTGTGTGTGTGTGTGTGTGTGTGTGTGTGTGTGTGTGTGTTGTCCTGGCTTAATTTTGAAAGGGAAACAACCAGTGAGGACAGAGTAATGATGTAATGACATGTGGCCAACCAATCCCTGAATTTGATTGTTAACACTTATTCAGTTTTTTAACATTAATATGGGTCCCCGGTGTGACTAGAAACTCCCAAACTATGAGAAAAAACAACCCTCTCTCTGGTTTTTACCAACCTCCACCTTTCTGAAAACCTGTGTTCAAAAACCCCAGTCAAATGTCTCTCCCCATATGACATCATAAGGGGTGAAGCAACTACCTCCACCTATGATAAGCACATCCCAAGATACACCTAAATTTAGGCAGTTAGATTCAAACTAGAAGTCAGATTCAGGACCAATCCGAGCGGACTGGGCTTTTTTGGAAGGCGGGGCTTAAAGAGACAGCCTCTAAAAGGGAGCGTTTCAGATATAGGCTGAAAAGAGGAGATTCAGCAATGGCACTTTGCAAAATATAACGTTTTTTTTTGGCACTACACCGTCAAAACAGTTCCTACTAGAAACCCAAATTGCAATTTTGAACCTGAAAATGAGCATAACATGTGACCTTTAAATACATTATCCTAATGCCATCTATACCAATCTTTCCTTCCTTGTTTTCTCCCTTCTCCCCTTCATCTATCTATCCCCTACATTTCCACATGCCTCCTACCTTTGTCCTCACCTCTTTTCACCCTTCTCTCTCTCTCTCCCGCTCTCTCTCTCCCGCTCTCTCTCTCCCCCTCTGTCTTTACACTCCCCCTCTCTTCCTCTGCCCCAGTCTCTCCTGTTTATGAAGGTAAATTTATAGGTCTACCAGGAGCTGTTAGCTGGAGGTGGCCTCCGCCGCTCAAACCACAACAAGGCTTCACCCACCACATGGAACAGACACAGCATAGTGAGCATACCGGGGCTTTATTTCCATCACCGCACATTACACACTATGGCACACACACACACACACTCTCTTTCACACCTCCCCATTATCTGCTAATGAGCATCCCTTGTTTTTCCCCCCTACCCTCCTGCCTATATAGCTCTATCATATTCTGGATATGAGTGGTTGACTGTATTTCTACTCCCTTCTCCTTCTTTTTTCCTTATGTCTTACTTTATATGGCCTCCCATCCAGCATTTGTTTTTTATTGGCCTACCAGGAGCAGTTAGCCAGTGGTGGGGGGGCTCCACTTTTTTGTAAGCAGCTCATGCGTTGTGGTGGTGTTTTTTCACACACACACCGCTGTTCTGTAAGTCATCTCACTCAGTCAGTAGTACATAGTTCTATCATTTATGTGGTGTGTCCTCATCCCCGCTGTGCATTTGTCTTGACTGTAACTCTGCCACTCTTAAGTCTCTCCATGTGTTGTACAAACTGGACGTGAAGGCGGTGGAATATTTCAAAATAAAAGACACAAGAAAATGATATGATAAAGGCTTTTATGTTTGCATCTAGGGGTAAAACTTGAAAGGAGCATAATACTACCTTCTCTATATTGGTGTGTTTTAAAATCAAAATTGGTCGTTAGCGTCTCTTTTTATCATTTCAGTTTTAATGAAGAGAGCTGTCCCTCACACACTATACACTAAACCCCTCCACTTGACTCACTTTGCGCTTCTGTCATAACAAAAGGACGGCTGGCTCTTTCGGTGGTCTGATCCCTCTTCCCACATTAGACAGTCAATTAGCCACAGAATGGAGAGAGCTCACTGGAAAAATAGAAAGGGAAGCTGCTCTTTGACACACACACACACACACACACACACACACACACACACACACACACACACACACACACAGGGACACAATAGATACACACCACCCTCTATTTGACTATAGATTAAACCCCATAAAATGGATGCGGTCATATAAAATAAGACTTAACAGGCAGGGGACATATAATATTTAGTCACACAATTGTCGGCTATATTAAACGGCTAGCAATGGAAAATGCAAATAACTACTGACAAAACTGAGAGAAAAAGACAAAGAATTTAAATAATGAAAAAGTTTCAAAACACAATATAATATAACAATAAAACAAGTGACACTTAGTCTGATTTCACTATATAGTTTTTGTTGTTGTTTTGGCCACCATTTATTTTCACAAATGTTACAGTAATTCTACATTTAGTAATAAAAACAACAATCTATTCCGAGGGACTCCAATTACTCAGATCTGGAAAGACATGCCAAAAGAATAAGAAATAGGATCCAAGTTCTAAAAAAACATAAAAAACAAATGATGAGAAGAACTTTACTTCAATACATTATTTCCTCCTAACTGAATTGGGTGTCAAATCAATCAAGCGCCATGACACGAAACAATAAACTTTTCCTGTTTGATTTATTTTCTTCTGGTTTGAATTGTACATACTGTGTTGTTGTTGTCAGACATATAATTTTGTGCAAATTTTCTTCCTCCCCTCCCTCTCTCTCTCTCTCTCTCTCTCTCTCTCTCTCTCTCTCTCTCTCTCTTTATCTGGTGATGTTTGCTGCCTGCCCTCGCCCTCTTCTGTTTCACCAACCCAGGTAAGTCAAATCTCTCTCTCTCACGCACACACATTTTCAAACGCAACCTGGAAACACTCTATGGTGAGTCAATATAAGGAGGAAGAGAACGTGTATAGTGATGGAAAATGAAAGGATGTGGAGAGGAGAGGAGAGGAGAGGAGAGGGGGAGTGCTGAGTGAAGGGGGTAAAAAGGGGGACTGTGGAAGGGGGGTTGGGGTTGGTGGATGGGGGGGGGGGGTGTTCAGACTTTTATGAAGTCACTATGAGAAATGGCCCCGTCGACTTGTGTGGCTAAGGCTGTTAAAACGGTCCGGGGCCCATTCAGCAGGGGCAGGGTTACAGAGTTATCAGTCAGCCAGCGCTGAATGGGAAATCAGCTATAGCCTCACACTCACCCCTAATGATAATAGCTCTTAGTGCTCACACACCACTGAGTCATTTGAGCGTGCGCACGCACACACACACATATCACACACACACACACACACACACACACATATAGAGCCACGCACACACACACACACACACACACACACACACACACATATAGAGCCACACACACACACACACACACACACACACACACACACACAACCGCGCAAACACACACAAAAATCTGATTCGCAGGTTGAGCTCATGTTGTTATTCAGAGTGACTTAACAGCAGCGCCTCAGTAGCTCCAATTAGTGGATCACAAACATCTGAAAATAAGTCCCATACTGCCCTACTAG
>NC_137213.1:8795439-8805439 GCF_949987685.1 Ammodytes marinus | reverse complement strand
TTCTCTAACTTTGAGGATGTATTCTTTGATTGTCACCAACAACATCAGGCTAAAAGTCTTTAGTAGTGGAACAAAACTGTCCTTAAGTCAGTGTTATCCTTCAATACATTGTTCAAATCCATGTCGGTCTGGTGTGTTACTAGGCAATTGGATGTAAAATAGAAAGGGCTATGGTATTGTATTTTTTTTTTTTGGTTGGAAAATCACATTATTAGATTTCATGCCACATCAAAATCAGAATATCAATACCACTCTCATTTCTATAAAGTACAAAACCCGACGTAGATCACAAATGAATGCATTTTTGCTGTGCTATTGTCAATCAAAACACACCCTCAAACTCACTATCAGAATCCAGTTGTATTGCCATTTTTCGGATACAGTGACATTGTCTTGGTATGGTGATGCATATACAATTAAACTCAGAGAATATAACAGCAGAAAAAAAAACTCCAAGAAAAAGAATATAAATAGACAAGATAACAAAAAAAGTACAATTAAAGAGCTAATAAAATAAAATATTTATGCCCGGTACACTTTGTGCAGGAGTGTGCAAGAATGTCCACCCAATGAATAACACACGCAAATGTAATGCACTTTGCAAATGATGTTAATCGAATAAACAAAAGCGAAAGAAAACAAAGGAGCTTTCTCTAGTTTTAATATGTGCAATTGTATCCATTACCTTACCTTTAAGACCTTGTTTTTTTAACAGCACTAGTATGTTTTAATGAGTGTCTAGCCCAGGGCGACTCTAAATCCACTCACTCTCTGTCCTAGGATGAAACAAACTGCAGGAGTTTTTTTTTTTGGTGGAGTCCATGACTATATTTCTCTTCCTACTTAGATTAGACTGTGGGGAGTAGCTAGAGACACAAAATACGGGTAGCTAGCATAATGATAATGATCTCCGGGACTGTTATCAACTCAGTCGTATATGTTAAAACCAGACCAGGAGAATGGACCTAAGCAAGAAGAAGTCATTGTTTTGGTTGGGTTACAAATGGCTACCTCCCTGCAACACTGTGTTTTATTCTTTGGGTTAGAGGATGGAAAGTGGGGGATAAGTATAGAGGGGAGAGGGACACAGGTAAACAAAAAAGCTAGGGGGGGAAATGTGTGACACCGTATACGCAGACCACACATTTTAGAGAGAACTGCCGTGATTGGTTCAAAATACCTACGGTGTTATAAGAACCAGAGCACCTGCCTCATCTAAACAGAATTGCTGTAAAGTTAATCAAACTTTAAATGACAATACCCTTCATTTGGATTGATAACTATGCCTACCTCTTTTCAGATGCTTTACTATCATGCGACTAACTCCCCAAATGACATAGTTAGAAGGGTTTTGCGGATTTGGGTTTTACAGGGGCTTTAAATGGTAAATAGGGTGAGTATTTGATCCTCATAAGATAGATGTATCTTTAGTTAGAGTAGAGATATCTCATTATTATGAGCAGTTTGTCGGCAACCACTGCCTTGTAAGTGTTTTCCTAGTGTCTAATTCATTCCAATTCAGTCACGATCACAACCAACCGGATGAGAGGGCTCATGACGGACAGGTGTTTTTAGCCAATGGCGTGCAGGTGTAAAATCCCTCCCTTAGGAATAGAGCAGTCCTAATCAAGCCCTTGTAATACACTCGTCCCCGTTAGCTCCCCGGGGCTAATTAGCATTCTAATTACTGATTGCAAATGAGAGCTGCGTTGATTGTGTTCCGCCTGTGAGTGAGAGGGCCTCAAGAGAGTGGGAGATACACACTCACAAACACACGCACGCACACACACACACACACACACACACACAAACACACACTAACACACACACACACACACACACACACACAAACAAATATGCATTTTGCACACGTACACACCGTCATACTCGCACACAGAGAGTGATCATCGTTAAGGAGCTTATCATGGTCTTGTTTCCTCTGCGCATTTTCCAGTCCCCCTCTCATCTACGGTGTCTCATTAGGATCATAATGCACTACATATACACATGCTGGCGGAACACGCACGCATACACACACACACGCACAAACACGCACAAACACACACCCACTATACGCACAAGTATACTGCGATGAACATTAAAGATGGTAATAAAGGCACCGACATAAAACATTATATACTGCCAAAGTGTTGCTGTTGTTCCAGCCAATTAACACAGCACTGATTTACTGCTAGAGGGAGAACTCTCTCTCACACACACACACACACACACACACACATACACACACGCACACACACACACACACACACACACACACACACACACACACACACACACACACACACACACACACACACACACACACACACACATACACACACACACACGTGCATATGCAAACCATGAATGCATCACACACACTCACGGATACAAACTAATAATACATACAGTGTGTATGTAAATACATTTTGGCAGTGCAAAAAGGTGTTGAATTGGCCAGAATAATGAAAGGATTATTTCTTATGGTCTGTATGTATCTATCTATATATGCTGTGTGTGTGTGTGTGTGTGTGTGTGTGTGTGTGTGTGTGTGTGTGTGTGTGTGTGTGTGTGTGTGTGTGTCTGTGTGTGTGTGTGTGTGTGTGTGTGTGTGTGTGTGTGTGTGTGTGTGTGTGCGATGTGATGTGATTGATGTTCGGCAAAACCGGTGTTTACTCTTGTTGGTTCAATTGCAAAAAAGCCAGCGTGGAGGGGCCGAGGGGTAAAGCACAATGGAGGCAGAGCAGCTAAAGTGGCGGTGTGAGGTGCCCGACACTGACACAGAGACAAATAGATAGAAAGCTGTTAGGACGAGACATAGTGGGAGGGAGAGGCCAGACACACAGACACACAGACACAGACAAGCACTGAAAAGGCAGCCATTAGATTTGATTTCACCCAATACAGAGGGAGGCCGGGAAGAATGGAGAGATATGGGATGGAAGGTAAAGAAATAAAAGAAAGGCGAAAAGTAACGAAATGTAGTCGACAAAAGCAAATAAGGGCCCCTCCTAACACACCCCAAAAGATGTAATTTGAGTGATGGATGGAGAAAGGCAGATGGTCCTAAGTGTTGGACTGAAAGAGCTATAAGGAGTTGTGTGAGAAAGATGGAGAGAGAGAGATAGATAGATAGATAGATAGATAGATAGATAGATAGATAGATAGATAGATAGATAGATAGATAGATAGATAGATAGATAGATAGATAGATAGATAGATAGATAGATAGATAGATAGATAGATAGATAGATAGATAGATAGATAGATAGATAGATAGATAGATAGATAGATATACAGATAGAGATATATAAATAGACATACAGATAGAGAAATAGACAGACAGACAGACGGACGGACGGACGGACGGACGGACGGACGGACGGACGGACGGACGGACGGACGGACGGACGGACGGACGGACGGACGGACGGACAGACAGACAGACAGACAGACAGACAGACAGACAGACAGACAGACAGACAGACAGACAGACAGACAGACAGATAGATAGATAGATAGGGGAAAGAGTGGGATGGCTGGTGGAGTGGGGATGCTAGGACCTTCCTGTCAGCAGGCCTTTTAAATGAAAGGCGACAGTGTGTGTTGGTGGAGAAGATTGGAACGCATTAAGGCCCTGGCATGTCTAGTGACACCCTGAGAGAGGCTGAGAGACCCACACACAGACAAGGAGAGAGAGAGAGAGGGAGAGAGGCCAATTGAATTCTTCTACCAAGTGCCCACTTGTCCATGTTAAATCTGTGTGTGTGTGTGTGTGTGTGTGTGTGTGTGTGTGTGTGTGTGTGTGTGTGTGTGTGTGTGTGTGTGTGTGTGTGAGTGAGTATGTTTGCATTCCTACAGTATGTGTGTGTGTGTGTGTGTTATCCTGAGAGGTGAAGTGATTTAGTGAGAACAGAGGAGAGGAAGGGGGGATCTATAACAGCCATGCTTGCCCTCGCCTTTGTTCGCGACCAAAGCCCCAGCTTATCGGCTGCACAGATTACTGCTGTATCGATGGCACCTCCTATGTGTGTGTGTGTGTGTGTGTGTGTGTGTGTGTGTGTGTGTGTGTGTGTGTGTGTGTGTGTGTGTGTGTGTGTTGTGTTTGTATATAAATGATGAGAATGAATAGAAAGAAAAGTCAAATATGGACCAAACATATCTTCCCGTGTGAGTTGTAAAGTGTACATTTTCAACTCCCTCTCCTATTTATCCGACACTTTCGATTCAGTTAAGCAATGTCACCCTCACCTGGAATTCTGCACAACAGGAGTTGTTGTAGTAGTAAAGGTAGTTTGAAGGAATAAAATCAGACAAGCCCAAAATGTCAGGCACTGGTAGTGTTATGCACAATTGGAACCATAGTTCAAATCAGTGCTGTGTATACCAATTTGGTAAAGTGTCTTCAATGTTTACTATTCAACTGAAAACAATGACTGAGATGACAGGGGAGGGGGAAACATTATACATAAGGTTAGCTCTGTTTCTGTGGTATACATAGGAGTGCCATTGTCTTGCAGTTTGTGCAGACTAGGGTTTGTATACTGAGGGTCTTGGGCTATCGCCTTTGCCATTGATTTAGGAGCAGAACTCAGGAAACTCTTTCATCCATAGGGTCTATAATGTGTAATGGGGTCAATACAACCATGATGGAAAACGTAAGAGTATATGGGATGACAGCCAAAAAGGACCAACATCTGTATTGCCTCCTCCCTCCTTTCATCTCTTGTCCTCTTATTTTTTGTATGAAAAAAGCTTGATTTGCCTTCTCTTTACTTACAAGGCAGAAGACCTTTCGATTGAAGAGTATGGCCAGACATTAGACACATATAATCAAGACATCAACATGTACACATTAGGCCAGACTGCATGGCCCTCCTCAAAGCACTCAGCTTTGACGGGGCGCGGAGATGCTCATTTCCTTTTTTTTTAGACCACAATGAATCCACCTTTTGAGAGTGTGTGTGTGTGTGTGTGTGTGTGTGTGTGTGTGTGTGGGAAAGAGAGAGAGAGATAGAGAGAGATGGGGAGGAGAGGGGTGCTCTGTGAGAGTGTGTGTTTCTTAATAGAAGGTGGTTAGAGGTGTCACCCTGCACCCATTTTAATGTGCTCCACAATTACAGCTGTCATGGCTTGAAGATAATGTCTCGGGCAGTTTTTTTTTTCTTTTTTTCTCCGCGCTACACATTCACGCACACACACACACACACACACACACACACACACACACACACACACACACACACACGCGTGCATTAAGGAGGTGAAATATGGCAGACAAGGAACAGGGCCTTGCTCATAAAAATAAATAAAAAAACGCCTCAACGACCTCCATCACCCTTGTGTGTGGCTGTGCGTGTGCATGCACTAAAGATGCTAGATCTGCTGCTGCGCATGAATTATTATAGCGTGCAGTTTGTGTAGACGTGAGCTTACGTACTAGGTGTGTAGGTGCATGTATTTGTGTGTGTGTGTGTGTGTGTTTCTGTTTGCGCTAGACAATATTTGCTTTGTTGAACGAGCCCCCTGGTGAGAGTTTTGTAGCATTCCTCATGCAGCAGTAAGAGCTGCTCCAGTGATGTTAAAACACTGTACACAAACCGCACACTTTAAGAGCTGCTCCCAGACCTGTTTACTGCAGGTAACAGCAGGTAAATATGCCATGCTAAGATGTGACACGCTTGCATGAATATACAGTAGTTCTCTTTGTCTCATATTCACTCTAAATCGGGGATAATATATTTTTGGGGGGCCGGACTAAGATGGGAATTATTGTTTTTTCTTTTCTTTCTTTCTTTAATCACCTCTTCATTAGAAGCCATTTCCAGATGAATATGGCTGCTAAATGGTGTGTTGTATTGACTTCACCTCTTCGATATCTGACCTCGCCTGTCATAAGCGAGGTAATTCTCTCTCTCTCTCTCTCTCCGACTCTATCCTAGGCTAACTCTCTCTCTCTCTCTCTCTGACTCTATCCTAGGCTAACTCTCTCTCTCTCTCCCTCTACCCCATTTGAGTGCTCCATAGATCGGTAACATGACCTCTAAGTCTCCCGAGACGAATATGCTCGCACGGGTAAAAATGAGACAAACGACAAGAAAGAAAAAAAATGTCTGAAGGAAGAATCGACTCGTGGTGTTTTAATGTCACGCGTTCAAGGCGATGATGGGAGATTACACCACACACACACACACACACACACACACACACACACACACACACACACACACACACACACACACACACACACACACACACACACACACACACACACACACACATAGACACACTCATACACACATTTGGCTTTGGGGTGTGTAAAATCAAATCTTCCCAAATCTCAATTCTGGCGTCACGCAGCTGAAGACGCAAACACAGATGATCACTACTCGCACATACACGCGCGCATATTATACGCATGCACTCTTACACCTCATATGCAAACACATGCCTTTTACAGACACACACACACACACACACACACACACACACACACACACACACACACACACAGCCCATGCAGATGCACACACGGAGGGGTAACCCTGGTAGATTTATCAGTGGAGGTCTGCAGCACAGTGGCTGCCTTTCTCATTTCATAGGCCACCGGGGCAGAACAGACATGGGCTTGTTCAAATCCAACCCAGCAAGACCAACACATACAGTACACACACACACGCACACACACACACGCACGCACACACACACACACACACGCACACACACACGCACACACACACACACACACACACACACACACACACACACACACGCACACACACACGCATGCATATTCACTTTTCTGTTTAGCGGCTTAACAGATGCCAGCCAGAATCATTGGAGAGAGGAAAGGAGGGAGGGATAGAAGAGGGGAGACAGACAAGCTGGTGGAAGTAAGAAGGTGTAGAAAAAAAGAAAGATATTGAGCACTTGTGAAGAGACAGACAAAGAGAGGGAATGGATGATCGACACAGACCAACAGGTGTATAAAGAGAGAGAGAGAGAGAGAGAGAGAGTCATGCAGGTTCCTCACCACCAATACAGAGATATCATGTACATGGACAGCTGGATGAGTGGTTTATTCCACCCTTGTCGAAACACACCCGCACACACACACACACACACACACACACACACACACACACACACACACACACACACACACACACAATTTAGAGTTGAAACCGAGGGAGAGGCGTTTGCACCGCGTCTGAGACATATTGAGTGTGTGTTTGTGTGTGTGTGTATGGTGTGTTTGCACATTCTCAATGGAGAAAAAATCTGTGTTTTCCGAGCGCAGCGCTGTAAGACGGAAATTTAATTGGATTCTTTGGAAGTGATGCAGGCTTATTGGTGTAATGGCTGGCTCATGGTGCGGTTGGAGAGGGTCCCGCCGTAACAATACCTAGTGCCTCATTAGCTTGCCAGCTTGTGCACACACTTATGTTCACACACACACACACACACACACACACACACACACACACACACACGCGCACGCACACACACAGATGCGACACAATTGTGTAACAAGCGGTCAGACCATTGGTGGGTTTGAAGCTTTGATGAAGGGCCCTCTATAAGCTGAAAATGGCTACTGTCGTCTGAGATGAGTCTTGGGTGGGAGGACAAATGAGGACACACGTGTGCACAACACACATTGAATCGCTCTGAGACATCTTCATCGCCCTCAAATAGGATATTTCGGCGCAAATTGTGCTTAAATAAATGAGGTTAAAATGCTTGGTTAAAAAAAAGAAAAAGTACAGCCCAAGCCCTTTAGCAAACACCAAAGTTCCACAAAGAATGTAGCCTTTGGATGATTACCGCTCTCTGGTTCCCATGGTATCACAACTGACTGAGCTGCTGGAAATGACGGCAAGGCCTGACCTCTTTTTCCTCTCTCTCTCTCTCTCTCTCTCTCTCTCTCTCTCTCTCCATTCTCTTGTCTTCTCCTTCTCTTTCCGTCCTCTCTCCCCTGAGGTCGTAAAAACAAAGCCCCTCGTCGGAGGTTGTTTCAGATGAGCAGACAAACACTTTGCACCTTCCCCAATAGTATCCATTCTTCTTCTCTCAACCTTGGTGGCTTTCGAAAAAAAAAACTCGCCGGCATGGTAGGTCTGGATGAAGGGGAATTGAGAGTACGTAAGGTTAAGGCGTTTTTTTCTTTGATCCGGCCGCTTTTCAGCCCAGGGAAAATAGAGAGGCGGCCAGGGGAAAATATACAAGGCCCCGGGTGGAGCCTGGGCCTCACCCGGGGGAGCTCGACCCAGCGGAAGAGCCCCGCGTTCGGCTTGAGCGGCTGCCCGGCTTGGGGCCTATAGCTGGCCGCTGCTGTTATTATAACATGGTTAGCACATGGGCTAAAACTCCCCAGTCATCTATTTAACACACAAGACTTCCCACGGCGCTCCCAGATGCCACGAGGGCTAATGGGAGTTACAAACACCTCATGTGGGCCTTTTTTTTCTCTCTCTCTACTGTGTTTTTTTTTGTCCAGATAGTTCCAGTAAAATGTCCGCACTTGCTTCAGGCAGAAATGGCACAAGGTGCAAAGGATGGCGTCACCGTTGACATAGTGTTCTGAGCAGTGATGCTATTTTAGACATCATAGCTCTCTTGTTTGTTTCTGAAGACATAGGCGGATTCATCTGTTACAGGGCCCTGGGGCGATAGTTTGTTGTTGGGCCCTGTATTGACCCCCACACACACAGAACAGAGAAACACAGCAGACTACACATGGCGGCTACATTATTTAACCCAGAACACACATACCAACGAGAGGTCATATATTACTGAATGAATGCCGACTGGTACCAGGTCGTATGTGTGTCAGTGAGTTTCAGGCATTTCTTTTTTTTGGACTAACACAACTTTATTTATATATGCACCATGACAGCCAAATATATTCTAATATGTCAAAGGCTTGGACTTGCATTTTGAAACAGGGCCTTTCTAAAGACCAATCCAGTATCCCTATGAGTTATTTCCATTTTGGACAATTCTGCATCTCATAATTTACGTCCATTAAATGCAAAGGTTTAGTTTGTGTTTTATATGATGAGGCGGCAAATAAGGGTCTGGAGTTCAGAATGGCAGAAAGGTGTGTAGCGTGTCCTTATTTTTTCAAGCATACGACAGGGATTTGGATCCAGATACAGACCCACATTTTTTATTAACTGTAATTACGATTCTCTTTTTTTTAACCATACCCAATAATTTAAAAAAGATTGGCATTGGACATGTTCTGTAGAATTGTCCAATATCAATGTTCTTGTCTGGAAATAGGGTTGCCACGTACGTACCATGCCAACACAAGATGATCTGATCAAGTTGCTTCTTCGATTTTATCAACAATAAATAACAAATAAGACTAGTAATTCTTCACATTTGACAATCGACTAATCAAATAAACTATTAATCATTTCATTTCAGCATGTAAGCCAATGCAACAACAAAAAAACTGCACATGACTTGGCTTTATTACAGGGATGGTTAAGGCTTTCCATTCTGCACATGCACTCATTCACGCACACACACACAAACACACACTAACACATACCCATACACACATGAACAAAAAAACAGCAATCGGATGCCAGTTGGACATTCACTGTTTTAGCCTTGTGATATTTGGCAACCCTTGTTCCACAAACAGACAGTACGCACAATCCCTGTGGGCAGTTTGATACCACCGAGTGCATGCGTGTGTGTGTGTGTGTGTGTGTGTGTGTGTAGGGGGCGGGGGGGTCTGTGTGTGTGTGTGTGTGTGTGTGTGTGTGTGTGTGTGTGTGTGTGTGTGTGTGTGTGTGTGTGTGTGTGTGTGTGTGTGTGTGTGTGTGTGTGTGTGTGTGTGTGTTTACCCAGCTAGCAGCAGCAGCTGTGTCAGTAATAGCTCTCTAAGCTGCAGGCTAATGACAGAACTCAGAGAACGGGACTCTAACATGGATAGATGTTTAACCCCGTTTAGCCCCGATCTGGAGACCACTGGGCAAACACC
>NC_137213.1:8775439-8790439 GCF_949987685.1 Ammodytes marinus | reverse complement strand
CTTTAACATAAAGCCACATATGGTTACTCACACACACACACACACACACTCACACACACACACACACACACACACACACACACACACACACACACACACACACACACACACACACTCTCACTCTGTCTCTCTCCCTCACACACACACCGGTAGGCCGCGTGTCTCTCTCGCTGTAGATTTCCTTAAAACCTGATCCTGTCTAAATTTGCTAGGCCTTTCCTCATTGATTTCCCCGGGTGAAAATAAGAGGATAGGAAAGCATGTTAGACGTCTCCGGAATCAGAGCCAATCCATTAGCAACGATCAATACACTGGAGCAGGAGGAGAGGGAGAGAGAGGCAGGGAGAGAGAGGGAGAGAGAGAGGGAGAGAGAGGGAGAGAGAGAGAGACGTGAGTGTTGACAAAACCAAATAAATATAGACGCGCAAAGAGAGCAGAAATCAGATTAGTGCTGAGAGAATCTAAGCACAACACTTTTAACCCCTAACCTAACAATCTGTGTTTACACCACTGTAAGGGGGGGGGACAGGGGATGGAGGGAGAGATGGAGAGATGGAGAGATGGAGGGATGGAGAGATGGAGGGAGGGAGGGGGTTGTGGTCGCGAGGAGCGTACGTCTGTTCCCCGACTCGAAATTTAACAAGGCTTTTTTCTTCTGCGTTGCCGGGTGGCATTAAAAAAAACAGCAAAAACACACACACACACACACACACACACACACACACACACACACACACACACACACTCAAACAGGACATTCACATTATAACTGTTGACATGCATGCCTATTCACATAATTACTGTGGTGGAGAGGCGTAATGTGACTTTGGGATTTTACGGTCATCTTGCGGTGTTGTGAAATAAGTCCCGTTTTCATATAAAGATCATTGCATGGTTTTCCAAGGGGCTGAATGTGAGAATACAGGCCATGTGTTGCTTAAGTAATGTTTCTAATATAGTCTTTCTTTCTGTGTTTTTTCTCTCCATGGGTTCCTCCTTCCATTCGGCTTCTTCTAACAGGTAAGTTCTAATTATTTTGTCTTTTTTATTTGTCCTAACAATCAAAGAAACATTACACTCATATTGGAATGCGTTCAAAATTGAATGTGAAAAAACAGAAAGAAATCTCGATCTGTACTATGCACACACTTGAAAGAGAGGGTGCCAGAATCACTCTGGCACATATTGCCCCATATAATCCCCTTTTTAAATGAATGGAATACACATGGACATTACATCCAAATTACAAAATGGGGAGAAACGGATTCTTAGCTCGCACCTATACGCCCAATATACTACACAGTGACTCATGTAATGAACCCCACCCTAATATGTGCCTATGGCTCTCATACACACATCATCATAACTGCAATCACAATCAATGATATCTTGGCATCCACTGTATTTGAACATATGGTCTTTGCATACAGCAGCGTTGTGTAGTAATAATGCCAGTATGAGTGAATGAAGTTTGAAAGTGTGTGTGAGTGAGAAACAGAGAGGAATGCAGACAGTCCTTTCTTTTTTAATCCTGCCTTTTTGAGGTCACAGAAAAGACACACACACACACACACACACACGCATGCATGCACGCACACGCAGACGCACGCACGCACGCGCACAGTCGCACACACACACACACACACACACACACACAGGCTTACGCTCGGCTGCTACCCAGATGGGGGCACAACCCGGCAGAAAATAACTGGCACTGATTAAATATTTAGTCGTCATTGGAGTGTCACGCCGTGGATGTTTGCTCGACTGCCGAAGCGGCGATGCCTTTCACCAAAGAGGAATTATTTGGAAAAAAATGTGTACTTGTTATAATAGCAATTCATGCAGGTTAGATATTACTTAGATTTGGTTTAATACGACTTGGCTCTTATTTTCGGTAATCATATGATGGCACTGGCCAGGTTGATTTCCCTCCCATAGACACACTATGCAGGTGTGTGTACTTCTAGTTTCATTACAAAAAAACACTGCAAATTGATTTCTGGCTAAACCCTTAATGTGTCTGAACCAAATGTCTAGCCTTTGTTGGGCTTTGTAGTAGCAATGTCGCCACTGCAATATTTTTTTTATATCTGTTCCTAGATCTCAGAATTTTTTTTTTCTGAGTGCAGTCATTAGGCTATATCAAATCAAAACAATGGCTTGTGAAATAAGTTGTATACAGCATGTTTCATATAAAGGAATAGTTTATTTTTGGGGAATAGGCTTATTTAGATCGTGATAGATAGAACATCGATACCACTCTCATGTCTTTCAATTCAGATAAAGAGTTAGAGACTGAAGGTTATTAGCTTAGCGTAGCATAACAACTGCAAACAGTGTGAAACAGCTAGCTTGCTCTGCACAAAGTTCAATAATACGCCTAACGGTATAACTCTATAGCTCGATAATTGCCACATTGTATCTTGCGGACTAGCTGCTTCCCTTCGCTCACAGTCTGCCAGGATAGCTTAGGTTGTACCTGCTAAGCTAAGAGAGCGCTATCGATTTTTCCCATGTAACAATTGGCAAGAAAGTAAATTTGAGTATTTTCCAAAATGTCTTACTTCTCTATTTAAAAAAACAAACATAATGATGTACATATCAGGACAAGTTAAGCCGTTGACTGCTTTCGACCACTCATATACATTTGACATTGTTGTAACGGTACAGACACATAAACTACAGTTATTTCTCGCACACAAATACTGTACTCTACAATAGCCATGTGGACTCACACACTCAAAGTCAGGGCACAGATCTACACACAAGCAACTTAAAAGCACACGCATCATCACATGGCTGATTGACTGACAGTTCAAGCCTCTGTAACAGTCAGCTACTCTGTGTGTGTGTGTGTGTGTGTGTGTGTGTGTGTGTGTGTGTGTGTGTGTGTGTGTGTGTGTGTGTGTGTGTGTGTGTGTGTGTGTGTGTGTGTGTGTGTGTGTGTGTGCGTGTGTGTGTGTGTGTGTGTGTGTGCTTATGTGGAGCATGAAATACCTATTTTCTGGAACAGGAGAGGTTTGTACAAGTGTCTGGGGTTGACTTTTTTTTTTTTTTTTTTTTACACACTCAAACACTCTCAAACAGTCTGAAAATAGATGGCCATTTTTTGGCGCCCCCCCCCACTCTCTCTCTCTACTGGCAGATAATCGCATTGGAGCAATCGTTATGCATTACCATGTAGTTTCCCGTCAAAGAGTTCTATTGGAGAGAGTGAAGAGGCGTTCTCCTCAGGCCCACTGACTTTGATAGATGGTTCCCGTTTACCCACGCAAAATACTGATGTCGTTACCTATAGGTTTCCATTCCATCAGCGTCTTGAATTCAATCTGTGTCTTGTGCCTTTTTATTTTTTTTTTATTTTTATTTTTTTTTGGTATCCGTCCCCTTTTTCGAAACTCGGTTTGTACACGGAATATTCTATTAAGTTGAATTAGATGCCCCGTTGCACTTGGACTTCGATTCAAACGCAAGCCGGCAGTTTGTGTTTGTCACTTGCTTTGCAGGGGGGAATAAAAAAAGCACTCTCTCGGAAGAAAACGGGCGAAAAAAAGAAATGTATCATTTCATCTGCTTCTATGTCTAGACCCTTTTTCTTTGAATGTCTCTTTCTCTCTGTCCTCCCCTCCATTTCCCTCCTTTACCATAACAGGCTAACAAAGACATAATGTAATTTCATCTGTAGCTCAAGCCCAACTTAACTACATATATATATGGCCGTGGATGGTGCCCACTCCTCTTCTGAATTCCCTCCCTTTTCCTTCATGGTGTATTGAGTGAAAGATAATAGCCGGTTTGGCTATGAAGACACTTTGCTTTGTTGTCTTTCTCCATGTATCCTAATGGCTGATGATTACCCACCGCAATGGCAGTGTCTGTGTGTCAGACAGAGGAGGGTACACGTCTTGTCTATCCGAAACGTGTGTGTGTGTGTGTCCGTGTGTGTGTGTGTGTGTGTGTGTGTGTGTGTGTGTGTGTGTGTGTGCGCGCGCGCGAAGGATGTGCCATTGGTAGAAACATGCTATCGGCAGCTGTGGATTGTCAGGCTTTTATTTCTTCTCTGTATTGGCTAATTGTCACATGATCTGAGCGGCCAGAGAGAGACTTTGAAAACTATATAAACAGACAGACGGATAAACGGACAAATTAGTAGCACTGCACGCTAAATACTAAACACCTTTATACCAAGATTTGCAACAGCCTGTGGAGGCATGATTTTGCAATAATAAAATAATCACCTGCCATACTTGCTCAGTTTTGAGCTATTCTTTGTAATGAAAATTGATTATAATTTACAAGAATACTCAATACTCCTAAGTCCTTCAAAGTCAAGCAGCTAAGTATGCAGGATAACATCAAATTTCACTTTCCAACAGTTTAGGGTCAATTTAAGTGCTTAGTTAGGGTTAGCTAAACATTGTGAAATTAGTTTCAATACTTTGTCACCAAAACTGAATTGTGGTCAGTGGTCAACCATGTTAAAGTATGGCATTGTGAGTCCTCAATAATACAATTATCCTATAACTCCTCCTTTTTTCCCATCATAATTGCTATAACCAGTAGTAGTTGGCTCCATCATTTGAGAGTTAAAGTGAAGTTCTGGGCCAAGGACTTACTCAGAGGTGTAACAGAGTATCTCAAAGTATAGATTGGGTGGCTGCTGCAATTTAGAGGGTGTCAATATGGCCTGGGAAGTGATGGATAGAGAGAAATGGAGTCCAACTAAAGAAATTAAAGAGTGAACTGCTAAGACAGAGACCCAAGAGAAAGAGAGAGAGAGAGAAGGAGAGATGTAGAAGGTTGACAGAGGAGAGCAGAGCGTAGAGGAGGAAAAAGCCATTAAGGTCTGCTAATGATCGGGCCTCGCTAATACTTATCAGTGTTTTAGGGCGAATGTTATGGCCATGTAACGAAGGCCTTGATCACTTTATTAGCCTCTTCAAGTCGTTTGGCTAACGCTTACCGTTGTGACCCCCCCCCCCTCTCCTGAGATCCCCTTTACAGTACCTCTTTCCCATCCCAACCGTTCGCTACCATCACCTCCACCTTTTCTTTCCACTCTCTTCTCCCGCGACATAACCCCCCCCCCCCCTCCTCCCTGCCCCGCCTTATTTCTCACTGCACCCCCCCCTACCCCCCCTCGCGATGATGAAATCAAATTAGGTAGGACCGGATAGGGCCTAAATCACGGCTCGCGCAACGGGCCCGTGACATAAAGAATGGCCACGACGAGGTTACCCGGAGTTCACGGCGAGATAATGAAAGAGACAAGGGAGGTAATAGCATGACAGAGTGGTGGGGTTCACTATACTTGGAGTGGGGGCTGGAGGGGGAAGATGGGGGTTAATCCGAGGGGAGGGGTTTAGGTTCATTTGGAGGGTACCTGACTATATGACCACTCCATCTGGTGTAAAAGGGACACTCATTCACCCTCCTCTTATCTGTCGCCTTCTCCTCTTTTTCTTCACCTTTTCTTTCACATAGCTTCCTATTTTCTCTTAAGGCCCATCCCTCTTTCTTTCCGCCCCCTCTTACTGTCTCCATAGTGATAAAGGTTTCACACTCAATTAAGTAAAGTATGGCCTTAAAAGGGGAAGTCTGGCTAGGCGTCATCAGGAGACGCTCAGTAAGTAGTTCATTGAATGGTAAGCCACTTCCATAATGGTGTTTCCCTACCGAGTTTTTTTTTAAACCTTTATTTATACAGGTAAATCCCATTGAGACCGAAGACTCTTTTACAAGGGAGACCTGTTTTCCTTTTCCCACGTTACCATTCACACACACATTCATACACCTATAGCAGGCTAACTATCGACATTCACACGAGGCAAGGTGGGTGAAGTGTCTTGCCCAAGGACACAACAACCATGACACAGGTGGCAGGGCGGGGATCGAACCTCCAACCCTTTGATCATCAGCCGACCCGCTCTACCAACTGAGCCACAGTCGCCCCAGTCTATTTGTTAAAAGACTACAACCGTGCCATGTTCACTTTTTGTCACTTGGCATACTTTAGTTGACAACCGACATTGGCCGCATTTCCCAGATTCGTTAAGAGCCTCTTTGGAGCTAAGTACTTCTTTGGAGCGCTCTTAAGAACGCTGTGAAAGAAGAATGCGTTTCCCAGATTCGTTCTTAGCTAAAGAAGCTCTTTCACTAAGACGGAAGTGTAAGATGGAGCTGACCCACTCTTACAACCTTCTTAGCGACCAAATCGTCAGTGATCATGCCGCGTCAGGGAAATTTATTTCCTCCACTTTTCAAAATAATAAAACAATGCTCAATGCGGACCACTGGCGCAATAAACATAGACTAATAGTAGAGAAAAAAAATAGTTTTAATGAATTAGACGTTTACGTTTTCCACACACATGTGAGTTTATAGTACTACTACACATACAAACAAAATATCAACAACCCTGTGGCATTTCACAGATATTGAAGAAACAGATTTAATTGAACTCAGCTGAACCTCATTCAGAGCGGCTCCACCTGCTATAAAGGCGTTGCCAAAGTCCGCGCGTGTGAGAAACCATGGCTGCAATTCAACACCTTCTCGCTGCGAACCAACAGCCTCGCCGTGCGCGAAGCCAGACGGTTTACATAAATGCATACGTGCGTCGGCACTTCTCCCCACTGGACGTGCTATCAGACCGGGCCGGCCAGGCAATGTACTGCCCCGTGCGGAGATCCAACGGCCAATCACTCTGGTGTCTCCACACATCCAGAGCAACCCGCTGCAATTTTGCCACGTCACCCATATCAACTCTCAGGCCTGAAGGCTGCAATAAATAAACAGAACCAGCAGATGTAGGCTACATTTAACGTCCTGCACACAATGGTTATTGCTGCAGTGTCCGGGTGCACGTCATTAACCTAGGCTTAGATAAATTACAAATTGCCTGGGACTTTTTGTTTCTAGGTTTGACACGCTCATTTCAATGCAAAATGATCCACACAATACATGGTTGAAAAGAAACCAAAATAGTTTATTGAAACCATATGGGGGAGGGGTTACTCCGCGCTGTCTTTACTGGGCGTCTGCATCACCTGCAACGAAGGGAGATTGATTAGTGAAACCTTCGCACTCTTCCTTTTTGTTTGGTTCTAGAACTCCTGCCACTTCTTCCTCACAGCGCGCCAGTCACGCAGGCCACATGGGCTGGAGGGGGACATATTTTCGGCTATGGCCTGCCTAACATGGTTCTTCACCGTGATGTTCTTTTTGCCCCTTGTTCCCCCAATAAAACTCCCCGGCGCTGCCAGACCTCGTCCACTAAGACGCCCATCTCCTCCGCGGTAAACGACGGTGCCCGCTTGTTTCTTTTGCTGCCGCTTTCTTCCACTCTCACATGTGTGTGCCTATATCCACGGAGTAGGCATATAAATGTGCTAATGGGCTTGATTACTACTTGGATACACTTGTTGCCACACACACACCCGCACCCACACACCCCCACACACACACACACGATACATGCGTAGCCTAATTCCACCTGTGTGGGGGAGACCACGGGGCGCTGTGTGTGACTTATGCGCTGATAAAGAGGTGGGTGATCGATTCGCCTGGCATCGATTTATTCAGTTTCAGCACCACCGTGGTGGACAGCTCCCACTAAAGAGCTTCTTTCGCTTCATCTTCATCAAAGATGGCACTTAACCTTCCTCTCGTGTTAGGGTCGCCACCGACCCGTTTTGGATTTCAAATGCATAAAAGAACCACTTACATTTTGTTTATTGCATCAAGATTTCTTGACTTTGTCAGGAACCTCTATTTCAACAAAATAAAAAAATAAAAATTAATTTAACTTAATTATAAAATGCTCTGGTGGAAATTATAACACTGGTGGTGTTAGGGTCGTTTTCGACCCGGTTATAGAATAACATGTAAAAAACAATAACTAGAGCCAAAACTGAAATCATAAGTGCACTGTCAGCCAACACAATGACAGTCAGCTCCTCTCCCAATCATGTGAGCTCTAGGGAGGTTCTCATTTTGACTTTTTTTGCCCTTATACCTGCATAAAAGCGAAACAAACAGACGGGCATATCCAGACATGTGAGGTCAATTCAGTATAGGGTTGGTGACTTGCAGAGTGCACATCTCCTATTTGCAGTATTCAAAAATGAGGAGATATACAGTGAGCCAAGTTCTGGATCATGTTTTTGGTGAAAATGGCCATCTGATTCTAAAAATAAGAGGTGTCAGGTCTGCCGAAGCACTAAGGACAGAAAGATAAAAGTATTGTGCTTTACCTGCAAGAAATATCTCTGCAAAGAACACTAAAAGTGTTGCTCTTTGCCACACATCTGTACACACAACCAAACATGTGCACACAGAGACTTTTACTCTGTTGTTTTTTACTAGTTTTGGAACTAGTAATTGATTTCGATTGGTTTGATTTGTTGATTGGTTGTTGTTTATTTGACCTTACAAATCTATATTTTGTGTTGTGACTTGTTCTGGTTTTCATTGTGTGTTTGTATAATGCTGAAATAAAAGTTTTTTTGCTGTTTTCTGAAATAAATATTTATGGGTCGTAATTGACCAGTAACACCGTAGATGTTAAAAAGGTCAATAATATTAATATGAAAAAATAAATAAAACAAATTTAGTTAAGAAATGTGTTCTTATACCCCTCAGTAATAATCAGGTAACACAACAACCAAATATTTATTTATATGATTCTCTTAAGGTTAATTTTACCATTTTTTAAACTGAAATTGAGGCACATACTGACTAAAAAAAGGCCCAGCCCCCTCCACCAAAAATATTAAAAACAATATTTTCATGGATAAGGGATCCCAACAAGGTAACCAAGAGATGAGAAACACACTGGATGATAGATAAATGTTTTTAGTGTTTTTTACAGCTGATTTCAGACACGGGTCGAAACCGACCCGCTAACACCATGGATGGTAGCAGGAAGTTAACACAGGAGGAAGGTTAAGAAGCCATCTGGGAAACACCCGTATCTTAGCGCTCCTTCTTAGGCGAACTCTTCTTTCGAGCCTTCTTTGGTCCCAAAGAACGATCGAATCTGGGAAACGCGGCCATCGTCTCTTCACTTTAAAAAAAGTTCATTTTCACCCCCTTTCCACCAATGCAAACCTGGTTCCAGTTATGGGCTTACAGGGCCTAAGGTTTGCTCTTCAATGGGCTAGAGAGCCAGGTCATTACACCACTGTATAAGTCTGTATACATGCTCTTTCCAAGCAACTCTACCACCGACTGAAAGCACAGCAACATTGCGGACTAAGCATACATTGCTACCTCTAGTTTATGTTGGATGCAAATGGAGCTCACTAAATTTAATTTGGTCTGGTTGGCCACGATAATCCAAACCCCCAGCCCCTTATGTAAGTGGTTCTTGGTTCAAGAACAGCAATGTATTGGTGCCACTCTGGAACCAGATTGCTGGAACCCTGACAGTGGGTTTATTTTGCTGTCAATAGGAAAATAACCAGGGATACATGTGGCCATAATGGTATGAACACCCACACTATACCCATGTATGATTGTTGGGAATGTCATTCCCCCAACTATGTCTACAGTATACTTTTAGATTACAACAGTAGCATGTGACACAATGTGACCTGTAACATAGTTGAAACAGAAAGTAAAAGTTCAACTCTGATTACATCAACAGATTGGAATCCAGCACGGAATGACCAGCATGACTTATTCTAGATTGGGCCTCGGTTTGATAACGGCAACTCGTTTTATATCTCAATCAGTCCTTGTTAAACATTATATGTGGACATAATGAGAATATGAACAGCCCATTATATCATAAAACACTATTAAAATAGCCTTTATGGCATCATCATGTCACTGGTACCTGCTGCTGTCTCAAGTTATCTTCATCTTTCTTTCAGTCAATTCTAGAGTTGGATTTTCAAATGATTAATCTTATTGTTGGCTAATAGTTTTCTAAAGACCACTGGATTCCTGCCACAGTTGGATAGGCCTGTCAGTAACAAACACAAAATGCACAAATGTTTCTCCGAGGTGTCACCAGATGGTAGCTCGCAAGTGTGTGAAGAGAGTGTGTGTGTGTGTGTGTGTGTGTGTGTGTGTGTGTGTGTGTGTGTGTGTGTGTGTTTCCTGGCAATCCTGACCTAACAAGACACCTGTCGCTGTTTACAGTCTGCTCCTCTTGTTTTTTCCTCTCATTACCGAATACCATCACATGGATTATCCTCACACACACACACACACACACGCACCCACGCACGCACGCACACACACACAAACGCACACACACACACACGCTCACACACACACACGACATGCCTTTGACACACGCAGTAGTTAGTCAGCTCAGACACAACAACATGGACTGACCCTTGATCTGTTCTGCAGAGACACACACACACACACACACACACACACACACACACACACACACACACACACACACACACACACACACACACACACACACACACACACACACACACACACACACACACACACATTTGCTTCCCTAAATAAGAGCAGGTAGGGTAAAACCAGATCACTGGGGGTCAGGGTGGGATTTGTTGGGCTACTGCCAAACTAAACTGCTCATTAGTGTAACTGCTAACTTGTCATTCAATTTCAGATTTTGACTGGAATCAGTGCCAACAATAACAAGCTTTCAGTGTCTTCCTATGTTTGAAAATGATAGCTATGCAAAACATGCAGGACTCGCTTGCCAGATTTACCATCGAGCTGGGGAGACTGTGTCTTCATTAACACATATGATATCTTCATGGCTGCAGAGTTAGATATGTCAATTGTTAGACCTCGCCACCAACATATGACATAATACGTATCTAGTGACTACCTTTAAAAACATGTCCTTAACTAATAAGAGTTTTTAAATTACAACCATATTGTACATAGGCTACTGTTTTTTTGCTTGGTTTTTAAACTAAAGGGGGGGTCCTCCCTCACCCCCCACCCCCCTCCGAAGCTCTCCCAGTGACCTTGAAGCCACCTTGTCCTCCATTCACCAAACTGGGCTTTAATTCTGTAGACTGGGGCGACCAAACGGAAATAAAAAGCCCATTATGTGTAGCCCGCGGCTGGGGCTTGTTGACTGGGGTTTTTATTACAGCGGGGGATGAGAGCGCTTGATGCCTTCATTTAGGGGCCAGAGCACCCGGCGCTGACAGCACTGTGACAGTACTGGCCCCTGTGGCACCGCTAAAAAAGACTCTGTGACGTGTGTGTGTGTGTGTGTGTGTGTGTGTGTGTGTGTGTGTGTGTGTGTGTGTGTTTCTGTGTTTCTGTGTGTGTGTCTGTCCTGCCTGTCTGTTGTCCAGAGCTGGCATGGTGGAGGCTTGCTCGTAAAGCTGACAAGCTAGACATATGTATGGATCCCCCGTTAAATGTTTTACTACTAATCACTGTGGATGAGCGTGCCCGGCTACTAGCTGTCTGAAGACTCCTCAACACACGTACACCCATATTCACATTCTGTATATACACACACACAAAAATATGCATGCAAACACGCGAACTGAACAACGTGCAAATACTGTGGTAGATACATATTTGCACATGCTTATGCACATGCACACCACTTTGCAGTTTTACAGCATTACCTCGTTTTTTTTAGCTATTCAACCAACCAAGTGACATTTTTGTCTTCACTGTATTAGCATCAAGACAATGAGGCCATACATAATTCAGTATTTTAAACCCCCCTATAAACTCTCTCCGTCCATTTTACAAGTTCTTAAGGCTGCACTATATTTCACAGCAGTTGCCCTCAGCGTAGGCATTTTAGCGTCATTCGTCTCATTGTTTTGGTGTCACGACACTTCAGTAAGCAGGTGCTATTTTCAAAATACTTTCGGCTGCCTTTTTCGTCCGGCTAATCGAAACCTGACACATTTCTAGTCAAAGTTCAATGGTGGCATTCCTGAGTGTGGACTTTGCTGTGGTCTCTGTCATTATTGTACAGTATTTGGCACCATAAAGGTAATTAAAAGTGATTAGTGGCAACGCTTACCTGATATATTGCCAGTGTTGACAGCCTGCTGAAGGCCCGCTAAGAGAAATAAGTAATCGGATGGTTATGTATGTACATTGAAACACATTTAAAAATAGGGGCACATGGATCCACATTCTGCTGTATCTCTGTCCCCATAAAAGCATTGTGCATTGCCTTTTCCTCGCAAGTTTGATCCAGGTAAAGTTCACCAAGGGGTTGGCAGACTCATAAAGCTCTATGTTGCGTATCTATAAGGCCCTTTTCCCGTTGTGTTGTAATGTTATCAGCTAAAGTGTCAGACGGAAGGAAAGGGGAGGGGGTGTAGGGCGGCACACATTGTGAATGTAAGTTGAAGAGGTGGAAGGACACGTGTATGGAATGCTAGGTTCCCTTTGCTGATAAACTAGACCCCTTCAGTGACCTATTGACCGATGACACCTTAAGTAGGCCTGACCCTCACACCTTGTGGCCTTCTAGAGATAAGACAGATCTTTGGGTGTATTTTGTGGGATTCTTATGGTGAAGTTTAAGTTATTTTATTGCTTTAAGAAAATACAAATGTATTTATTTTTTTAGATACGGTAAGATATGCCTTTGTCAAAAGCTTTCTCAACCCCCTTCCATGAATCTCAGTCTCCTTGGTGTCAGTTGAAGCTGTGTGACTTAGAGAAGGCCAAAGAGTTACTCCCAGTCCGCCATGTGTTGTGAAGGTTATCTTAATCGATGTTACAGGGGGGGGGCTCCTTATATGCCTGTTTAATGCCCCCCTTGGTTACATTTGTGTGTGACAGGCGGGTTGTGTCGGTCGTGTGTGTGTGTTTGTGTGTGGGGACATGGAGTAAATAAACACATCGTTGGGGAGGTCACAGAGGCAAAGGTGAAACAGCGGTTGCAATCGATACCCCTGGGGTGTGTGTGTGTGTGTGTGTAGGCAGGTGTGAGCACCCCTCCTTCTCCCTTGGCCTCTCTCTCTTGCTAACTCTGTTACCCCACTTGTTAGCCGGTGAAGGGTGACCCCACACACTCTCTCAAAGGCACACACACACACACACACACACACACACACACACACACAGCTGATAGAAGCACCTTACTAATGGGCTGTAATGAGAGGCGACCAGAGAGGAAAGCTTCTTGAACGACTAGCCCAGGGGACTCAGGACTGTGTGTGTGTGTGTGTGTGTGTATGCATGTTCATAGGTCATTCGGTGTGTGTGCATGTCTCTAACGTGAGTGTATAGGTGCACCATGGGTGACCCTGTTGCAACACCGACGTATCTGCCCTAACGTCATTAGCTGAGGGCAGGGTGAGGTCAGGCTAGCTGTACGTAGAGAGAGCGTCCTTTACTTACTGTTGAACCCCAGAGGGCGCATAACCCTGGAAGACATTCTCCCTTGTTATCACAAATTATTACCTGCATTTCCTTGAGTTAGCTATAGATTATTTATTTTTAAGCGCAACTACAATTTAGCTTTCTCCCAGAGTGGAATGTAAGGGGGGATTTGATAGAAAGAAATGGATCACTTTAGGATGTCGGGAAACGAGACTTGTTGAAACATTAGGGGTTTGTTGACCGTAAAACAATAGGAGAAATGAGTAAGAAGAAACAGTTTCATGAACCCAATGTGGTCAAAGTTTAATGTTTGTTCGAGGTACTGTTTGAAAACCAAATATATTGTTTTACTAATGTTTGCTTAAGAAAGGTCAAAATCTGCCAGACCTCATATTTGAGATGCTGAAGCCAAAGCATTTTTTGTATTTTTTCTGCTTGAGAAATGAGCATTAAGACTTATTAATCATCAAAATGATTGCTTTGGTGGTTAATCAACATCCTTTTAGCAATGCAGATAATGAATCTTAAGGTACAACAACAATGTAGCTATCATTCAGCAGTTGAATGGATACAGGGCCTGCAGGCATTTTGAACTTGACCATCACATTTTCCAAAGAGCCCAAGCCCAACATGTTCATATTGCTTGTTTTGCCTAAGAAACCGAAACCTCAAGATATTAATTTTCAAAACCATACAAACAAAACCCTCACCCTGAATCAGTTTCATCCAACAAAATTTGGGGTCACTGCAAAAATGACTGCGCGGGAAAGTTTAGCTTGTAGTAAATTCCTGGAAACTTCTAAGGAGACATTCTTGAGTCTCTCTTTGGCTGGGCGAGGAGAAAGGTTCTTGAAAGGCCTTTATTTAGTCTGGCATATATGGCAAAAAAAAACAGTGACCAGTTTCAACCTCAGAGTGGAACAGTACACAATCAGATTGATTACACCTGGTATCAAGTGCCCAAGAGTGCTTGGAGAACATCTTTACTTTTACACTAGATGTTTGGCGAATTTTTGCTCGAGAAATGCGCTCAAACGATTTCTTACTTATCAAAATTGTCCATTGACCCAACAATAAATCATTCCATTGCTTCAGCACAGCAAAACACATTTAAAATATTTGTGTGAGGAATACAGATACAGATACTAACACAATTCTTCTTGTGGACATCCGTTTATCCAATCCCCCATCCTCAAATAGTAGCCCCTGATAATGGCTTGTCTGTCATTGTAATGCCCCAAGATTAGATCACCTATACTACATACAGTATGTGTTGGGCTAGACATGACCACCAATCCCCACTCTCTCCCTGTCCGTCACCCTTCTCTGAGTCGATAAGCCTCTATTCTCCTCTTTACCCTGATATGATCGCTGTCTTCAGAAAGCACTCAGGCCACTTTCACTGCAACCGCTAACTAGTGTTCCAGCCCATTTTATCGGGGGGGAAATATCACGCGTCCTTTGGCGTATACGTAAGTGTGTGGTGGGGTTTGCCTCCCGTGTGTGTGTGTGTGTGTGCTCGTGTGTGCTCCCGTGCGCGACTCACACACACACTCGTCCATCTAGCTGTCGGCATCCTATCGACCAGGGGCCATCATGTGTGTTTTTGGCCGGAGCGAGGCCACAGATGCTGCAGGGCTATTAAGGTGCCCATTGTTTGTTTTGAATGGCAACGGT
>NC_137213.1:8740439-8770439 GCF_949987685.1 Ammodytes marinus | reverse complement strand
TATACCTTTGTGCTCTTGTGTTTTTTTTTTATTTCAGCCGACCACAATGGCCCACTGGAAATGTTGATGCAGGTCTACAGTATATAGAACAGAAGCCTGAATATGAATACGAGAAGTCGTCGAGAGTGTATAGGGAGTGAGAAGAAAGGGAAATAGAAGTGAGGAATGGAAGAAAAGACGGGGGCTAGTTAAGAAGTCAAAAGTGAAATGGGAGAGAAAAAGAGAAAAGCAAAGAAATGAGACCACCCGATTATGAAGGTTAAACACTGGTGGTCATTACGCTTCACTTTCGATGAGAGGGAGGAGGAAAAAATCAACCCGCCCCATTTATAATTCATATCCTCAATTACCACTAATAAAGTGGTACGAATGGGAGGGGGGAGGCCCAGTGAATGGCGCAGGCACAATTACATGTAGGATAGCCATGGCATTCACATTTTCTATTTGAACATTTTTCAGCCTCAATTTCTCTCTCGGAGTTAATAAGAGCGATGATCCCTCCTTGACTTTTTCATGAAATTATTGTATGGTTATAATATTCCAATCTATTAGCCCCACCACCCGCCCTCCTCCATAATGTATTCTACCATTTAATAGCCTGACCTGGCTAGATGGAGAGATGGGGAGGAGAGAGAGAAAGAGAAAAGAGGGAGAACATGACTTTGTTGAGAGGAAGAGGTCTTGTCGTTTTGACCCCAGAGGGGGTGAGACAAAGGTCTGATAAATCCTGTGTGTTTGAATTGAGGTCTCGTATGAGGCCATGCCTGTCATCTGAAGAGCTTTTCTGTGGCAGTGCTACTTTTCCCATCATCCTTTTGGGGAGCCACTGTTACACCCTGAATCTAGATACAGTGAGTGCTAAATTCACCTAGATGTTGAGTTTGGTGTGATATAGTGGGCACAGCTCTGAGTAGGGCTGCGCTGAAAAATGGATACAGCAATATACTGTGGCATTTATTTTCGTGATACCTGTATAGTATTGTCAGCTCCAAAAAACGTTATTTTGAAGAATAATGCATCGTAGCGCAATGTATCGTGACGTATCAAATTGTGTCTCACGTATCCTGATGTGAATCATATCGTGAAGTATTTTCCAATAGCCAGCCCTAGCCCCGAGCAAGACAAATATGAAAATAAATATGTTTGTTTATTTCTTTATGGTTTTTACTGTGAGAAAGGAATACTTTACGCAGCAGGTAGCTACGGATTGAAAGGTTTTGCCCTGCTGCTACCATAGTCAAAATGTACAAACACCAACATCAGGGAGCGACAGATGTGGCCGTAACACTGTGGCTGTTTGAATTGTGTTTGAAATGTTAGAAATGCATGGTGCATCAAGGGTAAAGCAATGCATGCACCATAAACTTTGGTGTTAGCAAAAAATCAAAAAGAGCTCACGGTATAATCTCACCCGGAGACACATAAAAGCATCAAAGGTGGCCTGGCCAGCTCCAGCATTGTGTTGCGTTATTATGCAGCATGGAGCCACGCGCCCAGCATCAGCATGCCTGCTTGTCTAATAGGGCTGTTTACTCCACCTTTCCTTCTCTTTCATTGCCTCCCTCTATCCATCCCTCCTTCATCCACCCACATAAAAGGTCAAAAGTATTCAGAAAAACCTGCCCGCCGCCCTGCTTTTATATCAAATAACAGAGTGTGTCAGAGCTTGTAAAACACTGCAGGGCTGACAGTTTAGCAGACTTCCCGCAGGCCAGAAACTTCTATTGTGCAGGCGGCAGCAAGCATCCAAAGGACATTATACAGATATAGGATAGAATAGAAAAAAAAACTCAAATGTACAGCCACAAGCCATTAGCGTAGAACCACTAAATCTATCCTTAAGCCATTGTGGTGAGGCAACTCATTTAGGGGGCTACACCTCTGGTACAGCCTGGATTGCTGTGGCAATCATAGCCGTCGCACAGCACTGTAGCAAACACCCACCCACGCACACACACACACACACACACACACACACACACACACACACACACACACACACACACACACACACACACACACACACACACACACACACACACACACACACACACGCACACACGCACACACACAGATGGGAGAGAGAAGGCTATAGATTGTAAAACACCCTCACTTGCTCACTATCTCTTTTCTTACGCATATTAACACAAACATCCTGCTCACTCACACACACACACACCATGTGGCTAGCTGAGAGCCAGCTGTTCCTTTCCACTTCACATCACTATGGGCTAACGACTGCTAATCCCCCATAGCTTTTCCCTCAAAGGAACCAAGGCAGCAGCCATGATCTAACTCCTATTGAATTCCAATTACCCTCAACCAGGATTTCACAATAAGAGCCCCCGACCCCCCCCCCCCCCCTTTTCACTGCCACCACCTCCACAAACATCAGCCTGACTTCTCACATGGATCGTCACCATAATGCCTCGTTTCCACGTCCAAGTACAGTTCAGTTCGGTACAGAAACGCTAGATCTGGATTGCGTTTCCACCTGCAACAGTGCCCTTACTTGGTAAGCGGGTTATATGCAGGATGGCGAGAATTGCAGTAACGTGACTATCGTGACCTCATAGTCTCACTTAGTTGACCAAAAAACGGACTGCAGTGTGTAGCTCCACCCTCTTGGGACCGCTCGGTAGGATGACAAAATGAGGTACAGCATGGTTAACCTCATATTGGTTCCCTTCCCAACTTTTGACAGTGGAAAACGCAAATGATTGTGTGCCGTACCATACCGAAGCAAACTGTACAGCTCAGTGGAAACGGGGCTTAAGAGCCGCCCACACACATAGCAACATCAGGAAGACGTTTATTGTTGTATGCAGCACTGTTTATTTATTTTTATGATTTAAATTCAATTATAGTTAGATGTTTTGGCAGCTTATCTTAACTGGCTCGTCTACCACTGACGGCACTGACTTGACTTGAAACCAAATTGCACAGAGAGAGACCAGAGCACACTACTGTATGTTTCCCCCCCACTCTTAGCAACAGTTGCATCCTTGACTGGACTTGCCCACCCCTTTCTCTTTTACACCCTGGCAGCTTTGCCCCTCTCAGCCAGGCAGGGTCCCTTGTAAAAGAGCAGCTTCAATGAAAGGAGGCCCAGCAGGGAGCCAGGCAGGCTGCCCTCCTAAACACACACACACACACACACACACACACACACACACACACACACACACACACACACACACACACACACACACACACACACGTTTGCACAGCTATACTTGTGAGGACACTGATTGACATAATGCTTTCCCTAGCCCGTTACCCTAACCATTAAAATGAATTGCCTAACCACAACCCTCACACCAACCCTTGACCTAAACATAATTCTAACCTGAACCTTAAAACACATAGTCTTAACAATCAAACGGCTCTTTAAAGTCTGGTCCCAAAGGGAGAACCGGCCAAAATGTCCTCACTTTCTAAAAATCCCCACGCTAAAAGGTCTAAAACTCAAATCGGTTCCCAGAAAAATAGTTTCTACAAGTACACCCATACACACACACACACACACACACACACACACACACACACACACACACACACACACACACACACACACACACACACACACACACACACACACACACACACACGCACACACCCTCCCTGGCCCTCCTTTGCCTCTCCCCTTCTTCCCTCTTGAACTCTTGCTCTTTCTGTTCTACTTAACAACTTCATGTATCACTTTCAATTTCGCAAAGCACAAACTACTCACTAACATCTAACAACCCTTTATGCCTTCAAACAATAAAAATCATTTTACACATTTAATGGTTAGAAAACGTGTCCAATCCGACAGCCAATAACCATCAATATCCAGAATATAAAAGTATAACGGTTTCTCCCCCTTTTCCTCACCAAATATCTGCTCTGATTTCAGCCCCTATGAAGCAGTGAATTCCAGTCATACAGAGAACTAACAGTGGGCAGTAAAACAATGGGTGGCTCTAGGGGTGTACACTTGGGAGGGATGGAAGGGCCATGGGATTCCTGGTAGAGTCTGAGCACAAAAATGCTGCTATGGTTACAGTGGGTGGGACTTCTTGGGGGTGAAGAGGGCTTAAACATGCTGGGAAAAGTTGGTGCAGTGTATAGGGAGAAATGCCAGGAATTAAGGCTGTGGTGAGCAGTGTGAGTGTACACACCTTTTGGAAAGTGACGTCATTTTATAATGAGGAATTTATATGATGATTTCATATGATCAGCTACAGTATTTTTTGAGTTTGCGGCGTAAGAAATATTGTACTTGCGTTTACCGACACTGGAGAACACTTATGTTACGAAGGCTTTCACTGCAACAAAGAAAGAACTTAAAGGTCAACTACTATGAAAAATCAACCTTTTCCTGGCTTTTCAACAGTCTGTCTAGAGACTCCCATAGTATGAGAATAAAACCACTCTCTGGAAAACTTTCCTGAAAACCTGTGTACAAAAACCCCGGTCAGATGTCTTTCCCCTTATGATGTCATAAGGGGAGTAACTACGCCTCCCCCCATTACCTAACCTAGAACTACCTCAACCCCCCCCCCCCCCCCCCCCCCCCCAAGATACCCCTGAATCTATAGCAGAGGAGTCTGGGCTTTTTGGAAGGTGGGGCTTCAAGAGACAGGCTCTCAAACAAAGCATTTCAGACAGAGGCTGAAAACATGAGATTTAGCAATGGCACCGTGAGAAATATTAAGGGTTTTTCAGACACTATACGCCATCAAAACAGTTTCCTAGTAGAAACCCAACTTGTAATTTGGAACCTGAAAATGAGCATAATATATGACCTTTAAAATGTATTATTTCTAATGACTGTGAGAGTGACTGAATGAAATAACAGAACAAAAACAGCTATTAGAATTATTACATCCACAGCACCCAGTGTGTCTGGTGGTGTAACACTGGGATTGAGGCAAAAGGTGAAAGCCAGTTTGTGTGGGAGACTCAAGCATGTGGTTTCAACACTAATGTTTTTTCCCCTTCTTAAAATGTCCTCATTGCCACTTTAATGTCTCTCTGTTCTACTTTTAGATGATTACACTATAATGGAGAGTTGGAGTCATGGCATAGTTTATTACCACACACACACACACACACACACACACACACACACACACACACACACACACACACACACACACACACACACACACACACACACACACATTCACACACACACACACATGCTATACTCACATCCAAATAGCCCCAGGGAGGCAGGGACACTTGGCAACAACAGGGGCTAGTCCAAATATGAAAATTAAATTTGAGTTTTTCCTTGGAATGTTTTGACCTTTTTGAATCCTTGAACATGACTCAAGTGCTGTATGCAGCATGAGCTCAATATGTCGACCCAGGGCAGGCTCCTGGTTAATTGAAGTCTGAACTTGAATGGACCTTTTTAATATAACATTTCAAAGACACTGTTACAAAACTCACACCAGTTTGTAGATGAACTGTTTTACATTTCCTTCTCTTCATACCTGCCCCCATTTCTTTCCTTTCATTTATATATCCCGTATGTACAAGTCTGTGTCTCAGTGTTCTTGGGGTCAGCTCTAATAGTAAGCCAAAGGACTATACCAGAATTGAGTTTTTTTTTTACAATCAAAAAGCAGCCTTAAAATAAGAGGGAGGTAGAAAAAAAAAACCCACACTTCACAATGTCACACTTCTATTTAAAAAAATAAAAAATAATGTTTTTATATCATATTATTGCCTTAACTTTTACCCTGACGTGTTTGGAGTTAAAGGTTGTGTGTTACGTCAAAGGAAAACATTTAAATTTAAATCGTAGAATAGTATGACTTCAATTTTTCTTTGTTAAAGTGAAGTGCCACACCATGTCATTTTAACTCTGGAAAAATCGGCGACAACTGTATCTCATTGAAAAACGTTTTTTTTTTTTTCACAAAGCAAATAAAGCCGTTAGGATCGTTAGGAGCCACATTGTTTTGTTGTTGATGTTTTTCCCCTCTTCTGTATATTGGTGGTGATAAATCAGAGCTTTTTTTTTACAGTCCTTCCCTGTGCAGTCCAGCTGTTCAGACCAGACTAAGAGACAAGTAGAAGCATGAGGCCATTTCACACAACAATCACCGTTATAAAGTAAAGCCATGTGATTGGCTGCCAACCTCTCCAATCAGAGACAGCCAAACCTTAAATGTCACATCAAATTGGACTTCTTGAGGGTGCTTTGCTTGTGATCACTTGAATGGAAAAACATGAGCGGGGGGCATTGTTGGGTTCATTTCCTTTTTTTTCTTCTTCTTCTTCTTCTTCTTCTTCTGTGTATTCGTGTGTGTGTGTGTGTGTGTGTGTGTGTGTGTGTGTGTGTGTGTGCGAGCGAGTGGGCTGCTGCCATCTATCCTCTCTCAGACATGTTTAATAGGGCTTTGGCTGCGTTGACCGAGGGTGTAAATGTGTCATACTTTATTAGAAATCCCAAAGAAGAGGGCTAACATTAATCACTGGCTCTTGTTTATGAAAGTCATAAATGTTTCACTGAGTGCTTTATTGTTGGCTGCCAGATTTGGAGAAGTGGAGACGGTCCTAAGTACGTGTGTGTGTGTGTGTGTGTGTGTTGAGTCCACCACTGCGACATGATAGCACCCCAAAATCCATGAGAAATTCCCTCTCTCTCTCTCTCTCTCTCTCTCTCTCTCTCTCCCTCCCTCTCGCTCGCTCTCTCTGTGTGTGGCTCTCTCTCTCTCTCGTAGGCCTTTTGTCATGTTGTCAAAAAGTATGACATCACCCCGCCCTTTGACCTACGTAGTCAGGAGAGTGCTGATTGGATGATTGGCTTATAGAGGACATCCACATTGACTCCAAACTCAATTCTGCTGATGTCAGGAGCTATTACCAATGACGCCATGCACACGGACGCGTGTGTGTGAGTGAGTGTGTGTCTGTGTGTGCACGGTGTGTGTGTGTGTCTGTGTGTGTGTGTGGACATGTTCGAGGGGGTTATATAGGTCAAATGTCTGAAGCTGGAACATCTCCCAGCTTGAAAATACCAAATGCCAAATGTCAAAGTCTGCCACCGTGCAATCCCTTCAGATCAATAGTTCAATTGGACATAAAGGTATCATTCTATCTGCCCGGACTGACGCGCTATATCATGTGCCAGCAGCCTCTGTCTCAACCACTTTAACCCTAGACGGCTAGACAACAGAATGCTCTGGCTTGTGTTTGTGGAAAGAAGTTGCTTTTTTCAGCTTATTTTCTTCATAAATCAGTTATTTTTTAGTGCATTTTAACCGGACCATGGCCGACATTGGGGATTGTGATGTGTTAAAGGAACAGAAACATTTTAAACATGTATTGGATAACAACACTAAAACCACCGTAGCATTCTAAATGATAAGTGTGAGCAATCTTAACAGCTTTTTCAAGGCAGATGAAGCAAAGGTGTAATAACATAGATGATGTCTTAGTTCTGTTTATGACCTTGTTTTACATCGGGCATTAAATGTTATCTGCATTTGGAGCTACTAAATCAAAGCTCACTTTTGAACACCATACCGACAATACCATTTTTGTCCAAAAGTGCTGCCAGAATCAACGGAATGTTAAGTTCCTTGTAGCCCCCTTTAATAATAAATTCATTGCATTTATATAGCGCTTTTTCCAAAAAAAAACTAAAACTCAAAGTGACTTTATATTAATTGTGAATGCAAAGGACAGGATCCAATATGATTATGTATATTTATTAATATAAATTAAAACAATCAATCAATCAATCAATAGTTGAGCGCTGGAGGTACATGTTTAATGAAGCACTGACCTATCCACAGTCCTGCATCATCAAAAAAAAAAACACCAACCTCAGCGACAATGCCCCGTCCATCCTAATAACCTGGTGTTACAGGGTGCTGCAGCTTTAATGTCCAGCCCAGAGCCCTCACAGTCCTTAACATCCTTTTACATATTATGGAGCTGTAAGATGACTATCACATGGCTGAATCTTCACATAGGGAATCTTTATTATAGAAGTCTCCAATCTCTCCCTTAAGGATTTTTTTGTTGTTGAGTCAATGTTCCTTTGGGAAGCCTCTCCTATAGCTTCAAGACAGACACTTTAAATAGACTATAACATTCAGATCCACAAGATGGCCCCCCATTGTGACAAGGCATGTATCTATGAAATCATCTCTGCTCTTTTAGATTTTTTCCCCCCTAAAGTCCCACGTCGGAGGCATAAAACAGTTCCTAACGATACATCTAAAAAGACAATGGCTTTCGCTGTATCTGGGTTACAACATGAAATCACGACAAATCGTAAATTCCAAGGGCCTTCTCCACATCTTCCCCCCCCATCCCTTTCTCCTCCTAGTTAAGTGTGGAATAATGTCATCTTAATGATTTTTTTTTTTTCGCTGTGTGCCATCACAGCATAATTCAGAGCCGGGTGTGTGTGTGTGTGTGTGTGTGTGTGTGTGTGTGTGTGTGTGTGCGTAATGATTTTTTATGCCCCTGACATATTGTTTTGCGGCGGAGTGACATAAAAGCGCGGTGACATGTGGCATTTTGGAGAAAAGGTCAGGCTCCGCTCCGTCTTGGCCCGCCCGTCCATCTTCATAACGTCGCCACTTGTCATATGGAAACTGGCATCACCAATCTTTGTCTCTCCCTTGTCACTCGCTAGACCCCCCCCCCCCCCAACCTCCCTCTCCCCCCACCCAACCCAACCCTACTAAACTCTCTCATATCCTTGCTTTTTTTGTGGATCTTTTTAGCTGCTATACGTCTCATGTATTGTTGAGGGGGAAGGCTTTTATTGTTAACACAGAGAGAAACCCATCACTGTAGGGAAAAGGAAAACAACACACACACACACACACACACACACACACACACACATACATACATACACACATACAGAAACACGCACGCACGCACACACACACATACACACACACACACACATACATACAAAAACACACACCCACAAGGCCTCAGGGGTGCTGCGGGGGGTCCGGGGACCGCATGTCAACACCAGCTGTGAGGATCGCGTTGACAGAGAGAAGGGCTAATACTAATGTGATAAATACGTCAGTACTCAACCCTGGGCACGGTGTTAGTGTGTGTGTGTGTGTGTGTGTGTGTGTGTGTTTGATGGTTTAAGAAATCTGCTTAGAGGCCAGCCACTTTTGCCAAATGGGTATTTATTTTGTCACCCCCCCCCCCCAAACCAAAAGCCTTTTTTGAATTGCTGCAAACAGAAGACATTGAATGAGAATACTGCTGGCCTCCACTGTCACTTGGTTTATATAGTGGAATGAGAAAGGAAAAACTATGCGGATTGCTTTCCAGCCTATATAACATGGGGAAACACTGAAGACAAAGAGGGGGCTGTTCTGCTCTGTTCACATGTTTATTGAGTTGAAAACATAACTAAATGTAGTGACTTATAACATGGCTCAAATGAAAAATCTATCTTGGCTCAACTTTAAAGTCCACTTTGAAATGGAGGGAACCGAAGTTGTTGTAACTGTAAAGTGACGTGTGCACATACAAGTTATGGCCTGTCTATAAACAGCAAAGTATATGATTGGAGCCAGGGTCTGTTTTGAACATATTCTCATGGTTTGAGGGGCCAATACACTGTTGAACCCAGGACAGTCTTCTGTATAGAGTCACTTTGGGTCAAACCACAAATCACTTATGGTCTATAACTGCATTTACTCTAAACTGAAAAACAGTGGACAGTATAGAGTCAACAAAATAACACCCTACAATGTAGGGACACACACAGATGAGATGTATTGTATGTTCATGATTATGTTGCACCGAGGCATGCTGGGAGGTGTCCCTTAACAATGCTAAAGTATGAACTCATACAAAATAAGTTGACTCCAACAATATTTTTAGAATATAATAAGTGCTTTTTTTACCTTGGGAAGGACAACATATGAACATTTGATGAACAGCAGCAAGCACTCATGGGAAATGCATCCATCTTGACACTGATACCCCTGTGATTAAAAGTCACCATTTCATTTCAATTGAATTATATCAAAATAATGTGTTTGTTTTGCTTTTTGCTTCTTTTTTGACATATTGATGTTGAAAATGGCACAACAACATAGCAAGCTTCTTCCACTAAGATAGAACATCAGAGAATCCTGCGATATATCCGTCATCCCTCCCCCTTGTCCCCCTCCTCTCTGTTCTCCCTCAATCTTGTGACCATCCTTTGCACATTTCAAATTACCGTTTGTCTGACAACTAGTGTCTCCAGGTTTCCAAGTGTGTGTGTGTGTGTGTGTGTGTGTGTGTGTGTGTGTGTGTGTGTGTGTGTGTGTGTATGTGCGTGCGTGTGTTTGTGTGTGTGTGTACGTGTGTGTGCGTGTGTGTCAAACAGTGGTGGTCTGCAGTCCCCTAGCTGAAAATGACATGGACGCACAGTTGACATAATTCACCCTGTTTGCAAATATGCCCACAGACAGGGGAAATACACACATGCAGATACAGTCAAATGTTATATGTACATAGAGTCATGTGTGTGTGGGGACATGCGGAGGGCTTTGGCGTTTGTGACGTGTGTGTGTGTGTGTGTGTGTGTGTGTGTGTGTGTGTGTGTGTGTGTGTGTGTGTGTGTGTGTGTTTGCAGGTCACGCTGTGTCACACAGGGTGAGTGCGGTGTAATTTCTCAGCAGTAATACTCAACACTCAGGCCCTGACAGCTTTAATGGTGATGGCCTTATTATAGAGAAGCCGCCTCGTGTGTGTGTGTGTGTGTGTGTGTGTGTGTGTGTGTGTGTGTGTGTGTGTGTGTGTGTGTGTGTGTGTGTGTGTGTGTGTGTGTGTGTGTGTGTGTGTGTGTGCGTCTGTGTGCATTGTAATGGTGATGGCCACATTATAGTGACTGGGCGACGGCTAAAAAGGCTCAGATTTATACCGGGGCAACGTTTACTGACATAGGAATAACTAGGCGGAGGATGCTCTACGCTATTTGTGTTTGTGCTTGTGTGTGTTTGCATGTGTGTGTGTGTGTGTGTGTGTGTGTGTGTGTGTGTGTGTGTGTGTGTGTGTGTGTGTGTGTGTGTGTGTGTGTGTCTGTGTGTCTGTGTGATAGTGAATGTCATATGGTGACTAAAATACATTTAAAAAATAATGAAATTCATACTGATAATAGATTGGAGGAAGTGTACTCCAACCTAGTTTGTCTTTGTGTGTGTGTGTGTGTGTGTGTGTGTGTGTGCTTGCGGTGTGTTCTTCCAGTACAGGAGCAGGGGTAACACGACTCTGTGGGCCTGCGGTTCATGTTATGTTGGGTCTGATTTACAGTCACACACACACACACACACACACACACACACACACACACACCCAGAGGCCTCACCAAGCATTTTTCTGTTGTCTCTTCTATCGCCCAGTCACCTTTCTTTCTTTCCTTCCTCCCTCCATCCACCACAATGTTAGCTAATCCCCCTTTCGTCTGTCTCTGTTGTACCCCGGAGTCAAAAAACTCACTTCCTCTGTAACTACACACTGTTACAGGACCGGCACCTGCTGAGCCGTTGCACTAAAAGTGTGTGTGGTTTAGGGAGAGCTAACGGACAGGCTGTACACACACACACACACACACACACACACACACACACACACACACACACACACACACTGCAGTATATCTATTGTCAGGCAGTGTAGGTTAACCTCTTCCTTTTATTACAAAACTTAGGCTGCACCAGGCCTTTTTTTCACCGCCAGAAAAATAATTCACTCACTTATGACACATCTATCGCACTACGATCTCAACACACTTTTTCCTCCAATTGTCTTTAAAGTAGGGCCCCTCACAATTATTGACAACAGTGTGTGTGTGTGTGTGTTAATAACAGGCTCCATTTGAGTGCATCATTGAAAACAGAACAAACAACACTAGAATAGGTTTTTAGAAATGTTTGGCACGTATGCGTTTGTGCGTGTCTGGCTGAGAGCTTATAGGCAGTTAAAGCCGAGGGGACGGAACCTCCTTCAAACTGCGAGAGCAGTTGATCCTTTTAAAAGATCCGGCTCTCATTTCACTCTGTAAATAAGCCTGCTGTTGGATCACTACACCTGGCCTAAACACGGCTCCCCCTGCTCCCTAAATACATTACAAGTTCCGTTAAATAGTCCCACTAATAGATAGCATATACCTGAGTAGTAAACAGCAATACTCCTCCACCGAATGATCAAATGTATGATGTAACAGGTATATTTTGCTGCAATGGTCTGTGAGCAGACGGTGCTTATCATTATTATATATGACCCTTCATTACTTTTTATGAGTCCAAAATGATGTTATTGCTTGTTTGTTCTGGGTCACCATGCGCCTACCATACTTCATTATTAGTAAAGATAATAGGGTCCATTAAATTGCAATTTGAGCATGCAGATTAAAAAGTAGTTTGCCGTCTGAACAATTGTACAGTTTATTTTTATTATATTATATAACTGAGACCATAATACAAACCTATTACAAACACCAACTTCTGTACTTTTAATTGTTCCATATTTGAGCATAAAAACCATATTTACCTGCAGGAAACAAAAATCACATCATTGAGAAATGGCTACTTCTGTCAGTGGGGTTCTGAATCAAATACAGACAGTCTGGTAGGGCGTCCCCCCCATGGGCCTCGGCCAGCAGCGGACCTGGGTTCGATTCCAGCCCGCGGTCGTTCTCTGCATGTCACTCCCCTCTCTGCCCCATTTCAACTCTGTCTCTACACTATCAATAAAGCATAAAAAATGCCAAACAAATATCTTAAAAAAATAAAATAATAATACAGTCAGTCAATGCATTTGAGTTAACACATGTTCATATAAAGAGCATGCATGCTGTGTGCCTAGCTTGCGTTTACTGAATAAAAGGCCTCCCAGTGTGCTTGAGGCTACATTTTCACATATAGTGATCTTTACAATATGCTCTTAAAATTGCATATTGAAAGTGTACACAACCGATCAGCTTGTCATCCTCTCTGTCTGAAATGCAAATAAGGCACAGTTGAAAGTCCCAGTGCAAAGTGCCTAGGCCGAGCTGTGTGTGTGTGTGTGTGTGTGTGTGTGTGTGTGTGTGTGTGTGTGTGTGTGTGTGTGTGTGTGTGTGTGTGTGTGTGTGTGTGAGTGTGTGAGAGTGAGTGGGTGGATATATCTAATACACACTACGTCTACACTTCTGTGAACATATTTTTTTTGCCTAACCTGAATATATTCTTATGTTGGTGTGTGCGTGTGTGTTCATTTCTTATGTGTGTGTGTGTGTGTGTGTGTGTGTGTGGGTGGGTGTTTGTGCGTGCGCACATAGCGACAGCAGCCAGGCACAGCAGCAGACACAGGCCTGTCATATCCAGTTCACACGGTATAGGCCCTAATGACGACACCTTGTGATTGATTGAATTTTTGATTTGTCTGCTGGCAGCCTAGCTGGCATCCTTTTCATCTGAGATATAAAAAAAAATAGGTGTCTCGAGTGTGTGTGTTTGTGTGTGTGTGTGTGGTCTGTGTGAAGGAGCCTGTCTGCCTCTGTACACAGCAGGTGATATTTGCCAATTTAAGAGACGAGTGCGGCTGTATATGGGTCCGCGGTGTGTGTTTAAAGAAAATCATGTGTGGGTAAGGGCTATTGCACTCAAGTCAAATGATCAGGCTTGTCCAGCACACACTCCTTTAGTTCTTTTCTTTCTTCCTCAGTAAATATATCTTAACCTCACCTGACTCAGCTCATACAGTGTGTTAAACTGGCGCAACACATTTAAAGGTGCAGTAGGCGATCCTGTAGAATGATTCTTTGTCAAAGTCGCTTATTGTCAAAATTGGTGAATATATCTCCTCATCATCTGCTACCTGTCTGTACTATGTGTACGCTGAAAAGAAATCTGGTGTTAATACACAGCCTAGGCTCTGTAACCCGGTATGTAAACAAAGGGGGGGCCCACCGTAGCTAGCAATCCATCCGTGTCTTATATGATCTCACAGCTCTGTGTCCAGAGCCACCCTCTTGGCCCCTGCTGTCCTGTAATCTTGTTTGTCAGGACGGAATGAGCTGGCCCCAGTGTTAGCCACTAATGAATTTATGGCTTGATAAGAATGGGGGGGGTGCTATCATGCAGTTATAACTTACTGCAGTCATAAAAGCAGTGGGAGAGAAAAAAAACTATGTGATTACCCTTTAATAGCTTACTAGCTGGGACACCTGTGTGTGTGTGTGTGTGTGTGTGTGTGTGTGTGTGTGTGTGTGTGTGTGTGTGTGTGTGTGTGTGTGTGTGTGTGTGTGTGTGTGTGTGTGCGCATTCATTTGTCCTCGTTTGCTGCTATACTTGCCATGTAAAGTGTCATGTGTGCTGTGCATTAATGGTGGAGGAGGTGACACTATTGATAAAGCATGCAGCTATCAATGGATGGTTAATCGCTCTCTCTCTCTCTCTCTCTCTCGGCCAGATTAGCGCGTCACCCGATAGACTCCAGACTGACTGGAGACAATAAATACACATTGTCAATAAATCATGCAAAGCATCATGGGAGCAACAGGAAAAGATGCATGATGTAATATAGTGTGTGGTGGTGTTGGAGGTTGAATCATGTGCCAGGGTGCCAACAACGCAAGATCGACCCTATAAACCCTTTAAGTTTGTTATTATGCTTTTACACTCTCTCGTCTTATCTTGGTGTACTCAATTAAAAAGGGATCAAAGAGAAAGAGAAAGAGAAAGAGAAGATAGAAGACGTCATTAAAGACCGATGTCCACACTATTTCTTGCCATTCTTTCACTTACGGGAAACCGCTTGTCGTCCAGAAAGACATACAAGACCTGCTGTAATACTGCTGCTTATATTTCTACAACTGGGCCATGTCATTTATTGTCACACACACACACACACACACACACACTCTCTATAATGGGCAATAGATGCAGGACTAATGCCTGGGCTAAAGGAACAAAGATGGATGGATAGGGAGGGAGGAAAGGAAGGGAAGGAGGGAAGAGAAGGGGATCAGAAAGAAAGAAAGAAAGCAGTAAGTTATGAAGAGGGACCCAGGGGGTTAATTTCTCACAGGCAGTTTTCATACGGCAAACGCACACGCACACACACACACACACACACACACAAGGTGATGTCTGGCCGTGCAAAGCCGGTAGCACGCTAGTTAAAAGTGAATAAGTTTATGGCCGGTGTAGGCCCTCATACATCAAGGAGCAGTTTGTTTAGCCAGCAGTGTGACAAGGTACAGTAACATGGGCAGGGCCGAGAGAGTGGCTACAGCAGGGTGATAAATGGGAGATTGCAGGAGGAACGGTGTCTGTGTGTGTGTGTGTGTGGGTGTGTGTGTGTGTGTGTGTGTGTGTGTGTGTGTGTGTGTGTGTGCGTGAGTGAGTGCGTGCATGTGAGAGAGAGACAGAGAGAGATAGGGACATCAAAGGATGTTTTTAGCTCTCAGATTAATGGCAATTCAAGTATTTGATCTGAGTGATTTTCTTCCCCCATTTGAAGAATCTCTTTTTGAAGCTGTAAATATTGCAACGCCCCCTTCTCCAAGGCATCTCCCGCTACCTGGGGTGAAAGGATATTCATTCTCGCCAAGTATCGACGAAAAGCTTAAGGGTTGTAGTATAATGTTTTATAAATTGCAGAACGCTTTTTTTTTCTCCCCTTCGATTGTTGGTCTTTTTTGTTGTTGTTGCTATGAGTGATGGTGTTTCCATGTGGTAAAGTGTGCAAACCCATATGATAAACCTTCTGTGCTTTCCAGTGCGGCGCCATCATCTCCATTCTCTTTTATTCCAAAATGGTTGCAAATATCAAATATGGATCTATGTCCGACTGTTAATAGTGAATCATTTCACGTTTCATATTTAGAGCACACGGTAACTTTTTTAGATTACAATACTATTTTTAAGATTAATGAATGTAGCCCATGTATTTTGCTTCACCAATATCATGTTACTTATTACATAGTCACATAAATCCATTTCCTCATCGCGCCGTCTCTCGTTCACTCTCATTCCGACAACATCCAAAACGCATTAGCAAAGATGTTTAGGAGAGCATGGCGCTGGTGTCCAAAGAACACTTTGTCCACAGGGGGCGATATAATCAACAAGAAATGAAAGTTCCTCCAAGCCACATTTAAAAAAAGAAAATTAGGCTATGCATCGAAGTGTTAATGCAGTATCTCAATATACTTTCTCTAGCACTTCTTTTCATCATAGTCCCCCACATTTATTTTCCTTTATTGTATCTATCCATCCTTCAATCATCCCCCTCTCTTTGTCTCAGTCCTGTCCTCCAAACTCCTTATGTTAAACCTCATCCTCAGTTCCCGTCCCTGGCCCGCACCGAGGCCAGCTGTGTGTCTGACTGTACCACCGTGCCCGAAAAATAACAATAGTCCACTGACTCCATGTAAGGGTGTGTTTGTGTGTGTCTGTGAGGCCCTCAAACAATTGCTACATTATCACTTTCCCCCACAATGAAAACAACAACTTGCACTGTTCTCCTGTGCACTCCGGCTCAGTGTGGCGTCATCCCTTCGTTCCCACTCCAGCAAGTTAGTGAGTGAGACAGACAGACAGATAGAGAGGTAGACAGATAGACAGACAGACAGACAGACAGACAGACAGACAGACAGACAGACAGACAGACAGACAGACAGACAGACAGACAGACAGACAGACAGACAGATAGGTAACAGACATATAGAGAGGTAGACAGGGCAGATCCAGAGTCAGTCAGAAGGATAAATAAACAGCCACGGGATAGGGACAGACCGATAGATATGGCAGCCAAAGTAGCAAAGCCGAGCCACCCAGGCAGCCTCCATTTCTCTCACCCCAATAACTCACTTTTCTCCCCCTTCAGAGAGAGAGAGAGAGAGGAGGGAAAACAATAAGATATAACAATTGGGAAAATGGCTGAGGCAGGCGGAGCATGACAAATGAAATGTAATGTTGTTACAGTTTGGAAATAATGAATTATGAGGATAAGCGGGGATCTGTAAAATCGCTGTAGCGCTTTAACCGGGGTTTCATTTTTCAACTGGTATTGAATTATGGGGGAATTGGCCCCAGTCAACTGCAAAATACGAAATGGGGAAAAGGATGATTCACCGTTTCACTGTGCGAGTGTGTGTGTGTGTGTTTGCCTATGTGTGTGTGTGTATGTGTGGGATTGTGGATGGATTGGAGAGTTTACACACTTTTGTGCGAGCATGTGTGCAACCCCTGACTGTTTATTTATCCTTCTGTGTTCATGAGCATAAACCAACGCGCACGGCTGCTTGCACATTTGCGTGCATGCAGTGTGTGTGTATTTCTGTATGTCTCAATACTTAACTTGTGTGTGTATCTACACATTTGTGTGTGTGTGTGTGTGTGTGTGTGTGTGTGTGTGTGTGTGTGTGTGTGTGCGTGTGTGTGCGTGTGCGCGCGTGTGCCTCCCCCTAGACCTGTTGAGGGCTTTCTCTCGTTCACCCCACCGCACATGTGATAAATGTCCCTTATCGCCTCTGTCATTGTAATAGCCCCACACAACAGGCCCAGAGAGAGAGAGAGAGAGAGAGAGATAGGGATAGGGAGAGAGATAAGGATGGAAAGAGGGATGAGATAGGGGAGAAGGAGGGAGGGATGCATGGCATCGTGGAATGGGATAGCTGGAGTTATCAGCCAGGTCTTGTAGGGGAAGAATGCGCATCAAGCTGCCAATCATCCGGCCCGAAAATTGCTCTGAGATTTGAGTCCCCAGACGGTGTGAGCGCATGTATGTGTGTGTGTGTGTGTGTGTCTCCAGAGAGACACAGAGAGAGAGTATCCAAAGCCCCTGTCGCCTCCATGCTATTACTGCCCCCCCTCCACCTCCTGCTCTCCATCCCTCCACCCCATCCCTTCATCCGACCATCTTTTAAAGCTCAAACTCAAAAAAACACAATCTCTCTCTCTCTCTCTCCACTCGCTGTCACTAAAACCCATACTCAAGTCGTTTGAAAACAGCCCTGTCGTCAGTGGCACCGGCTATTAAGGGGAGGGCGAGAGACACAGAGAGAAAGAGAGGGAGGGAGGGATGATAGAAAAGACACAAAAAAGGACAATAGAAGGCAAAAAAGAGAAGAAGGGTTAATATGTGAGCAGAAACCATTTCAGGCTCTTTAATTTTCTATCGATCTGAGCTGCTGCAGGCCTGTCCCCTCAACCGTGTGTGTGTGTGTGTGTGTGTGTGTGTGTGTGTGTGTGTGTGTGTGTGTGTGTGTGTGTGTGTGTGTGTGTGTGTGTGTGTGTATCTGTGTGTGTGTGTGTGTGTCTGTGTCTGTGTCGGTGTATGTGTGTGTGTGTGTGTGGAATTGAAAGCCTTCCTAGCTTTCTCCATTCAGAGTACCTCAGACTGTTGTATCGCTGTCCAATTATAACCGTGCACTCCACAAATTCAGTGATTCGTTTTTTTTTTAAGAACTTTTCATGAGCTAAGAAAAATGCTCTCCACTTCAGTAATGTGAAAAAGGCGCTTTTAGATGATGCAACGGGATAAATAATGAATTCATCTCAATAACTATTTTTTTACTCGGCCTACCAAACACTTTATCTTTCAGTTTATCAGAAAAAGTCTAACCACCATTTTTTTTTTTTATATTAATGTATTTGGTGCAATAGTTAGCACTTGCTTTAAAGATAGATACACACTTCAGAGCCCGTGTAGTGGACTAAGTGGTGGACATTTTTATGGAATTTGGAGAAAGACACCAAAGGCCCCACAAGAGCAAAGTGTAGAGAAACATCCCCCTCTGTTGGACATTGTGATATCTCCAGGCAGAGGGGAGTGGAGAGGACAGGGAATGAGAAGGAAAGGATGAAGAAGAAATGATAGGCCTGGGGAGGTAGAGAGAGAGAGAGAGAGAGAGAGAGAGAGAGAGAGAGAGAGAGAGAGAGCGAGGATTCATAAACAGCAGGACATAAACAGCACAATGATGTCCAATTGCAGGCGTGTGATGCAATCGGCTGCCGTATATGATTGTCCCCAAAGCCACACACACATGCATGCACACGCACACGCACACGCACACACACACACACACACACACACACACACACACACACACACACACACACACACACACACACACAGAAAACAGCCTCAGGTGTGACCTGTGCTATACCCCCACTCCAGCAGATAGACATCTTTGGTCGGCTCCTATCAATTCTGAGCACCATATATATTTTCACGTACATTTTTCTCCCCCAATTCTGGCTTGTATTATTATACAGGGAATGAGAGATGACAGACACACACATACACATACAGATAAGCAGACAGATAGACAAACAGACAGACAGACAGATAGACAAACAGACAGACAGACAGATAGACAGACGGACTGGCCGAGAGAGAGACATTGCAAAGAATATAATGTGGCAGTATTGATGTATTTTAGTCAAAGCCAAAAGAAAATGAAATGGCTTTTTGTAATAATACAAGACAATGTTGGTAACCATTTGCATGTTTTTATATTTTTTACTGGCCTCTAAAATCTAATTTTAGTAGAAAAATGTCCAAGTTAATTCTATTATTTGTGAGGGACGTATACATGATTCTCTTTGACATTAGGAAATGTTGTAAAAGTTGTGTCTTTCCCCAGTCAGTACTCTGGCCCAGTTTGGTCCTATATAAAGGAACAAACTCATTCTTTTTGGAACACAGGGTGACCCACAGGCCACAGCACCCACTGTCATGAGGACGTGGCAGGCACCCAAACCACAACACAAGCACCCTGAGGCCAAACGGGCCCGACCAGGGACTGAGGAATGTTTTCATTATCTGGGGTTACGCTCATTTCTTTTTCAAAGGGTCCTGTGGTCAGTTTGTATTCCCGTAAGGACAACTGACAATCGAAGGGGGGGAAAAAACACAGAATTCCCAGCAATAAACTGTCAAACTGGAAGGCCAGACACTGCAAGTGAATAGGGTCAAATGTTCATCTTATAAATATCAGCATACTTCAAATATACTTACCATTTAAAATAATATTTCTTTATAAAAACAAATTCAGAAGCATTTAAATAAACATGCACACTTAGCAATTACCAATCATGCATACGTTTGCATCTCTTTAAAAAAATCTAAAATCCAGTGGTTTGATTAAGTCAAAAATCTTCATTGAAATTACAACATATTAGAGTCCAAGGTTTTTACAGAATTAAGATTATGCTCTTTTTTAAATTTTAGAAATAAAAAAATACTACTTTTACATGTTTTTAAGAAGAAAATGAATCATAAACCAGACAATCAACAACATGTGAATTTTATCAGTAATTGATAAAACAATGTTTTTGCCCATAAATGTGCATTGTCAGTACATATAATTACACCATATCTGGTTCAAACTTTGCACCATAGCGACCAACTTTTTACAAAAAAAAAAAAAAAAGATTCTCCTCCCTTTAAACGTGTCATCTGTTGTCGTGCCGACAGAGATTAGCGCCGATGCAGGAAGTTTGTGCTTTGTGTCCATTTGATTTCTGGTGGGCTGACACTGCGCTGAGACGGGTAATATAGCAAGACAGCTAGACAGACAGACAGCTAGATAGATGGAAGGCCAGGCTGCTTCCCTTGTATGAAGGATTATCCCCTATCCTCTGTTTGTGACAAGGGCTGATAAGGGCCTGAGAGGAGAGGCTGAGAGGGCCACTGACACACACACACACACACACACACACACACACACACATGCACGTATAATCCACAGCGAAAGAGATATCAATCCATCATTTAGAGCTGGGGATTCGGCAAGAGGAAATAGGTTCTCCTCAATCGCTGACAACCGGAGACACACACGCACGCACGCACATACACACACAAACACACACACACATAGCGCGCGCACACACACACACACACACACACACCTAGAATATATCTGCTGTACAAAAGGGGGCTCATGAGGCTTCAGAGTTGAATGGGGGCCTGTGTGAATGACTGTTCAATTTTGTCTATTTATCTGATTTACATTTGGCTATTGTTGTCAGCGCGGCTGTATATCTGTAGTGTTTATGGCTGGTACCCATGTGTGAATGACATCAGTGTCACTAATAGAATCCATAAATCTAAATGTTCTTATGCTATCTATGGCTGCATTTTTTCATAGTGCAGTGTTAGAATGGAAACGCTATCCGATTAGATTCCTACAAAGAATGCTTTAGGAAACCAAGTGGGGAAAAAAATCTCAATTTCACAATGTATTGTGCATGTACAGGGATGGTTTTTTAAGGGGGCTATTTGTTGTTTAGGTCCACATTTTTTTGGCGTGCAATAATGGTTCTGTCATAGTGAGGCCTGTGTGTGTGTGCGTGTCTGTGTGTGTGTGTGTGTGTGTGTGTGTGTGTGTGTGTGTGTGTGTCTGTCTGTGTCTGTGTGTGTTATTCCTCCATGCAGTGAAGTGATATCAAATCAAAGCATGTAAAGATGAGTTTCATTCATTTCTGTCACCCTATTCGATCCTTTTCTCCCCACTGTGACCTTGAGCCTGTATAGAACATGTGCAGCGGTATATGTGAGTGTGTGAGGGAGGCAGAGGGAGTTGTGCTATTGATTACAGTTTGCAACGACAGGCCAAAGGGTTAACACATGTAAGAGGAACCTTAGTGCGAGGTGTGTGTGTGTGTGTGTGGGGGGGGGGGGGGGGTGGGGGGGGGGTGGCTGCAGTGTAGAAGTGTTTAAGGGGTCTACAGGGGGCTTTTACATGATATTATATACACTCACAATGGTGCAATGGCTATGAAGAGCTCACCTTGACTTTCTTTGACACATTGGGCAAAATGGTGGCTTGTGGTGTGTTTGGTTGCAAACATTTAAGGTGGACTGAGCCCCTTCTGGAGATGGTCAAAATCAGTTATTGTCAAAATCAGGGAATATCTCCTCACGATTCGCTACCGGTCCGTACTATGTGTGCGCCGTAAAATAAATCCAGTGTTAATATACACAGCCTAGGCTCTGTAAACTGGTATGCAAACAAAGGGATATGAAAACAAAAGCGGGCCCACCGTAGACAGTGAAGCTGTGTTTCTTTATATAAAAAAAGAGAATGAAATGGAAACTTTTTAAGCTTGATTCAAACAAAAAATGAAGTTATAATTGTGTTATACCCTTTACCAATTGAAATGAGTATAGTCAATCACCAACATAACCAAGAGATATGTGCCACACTTTGATGAAGTAATGACATTATCCACGTCCCATACAGTCTTGAACACACACACACAGATTGTCTGAGGTGGCAGTAAAAATCTGCATGGCCGTGTAAAAGGCTTAATGATTTGAAAGTTACACGGGAAAAAGAGCCGGCGGGTTTGTCTCATCCATCAAGTCTATAGCACCTACCTATAGCGCCCCTTGCCAAATGGCTCTGCTGCAGCCTAACCTATATCCGCTTAGCAATGCACTGCCAAACAGCCCCTGTCTCTCTCACACACTTTGTCTCTGTCTGCCTCGAGAATATTTATTTGACTCTTTCACCTTTCTCTGTGTTTCCTCCAATATATATTTTGTATCTGTATGTGAGAGACAGCTTGTAGAACACTGCAAGCTGAGATAAAAAATATTAAAATCTTCTCAAATGCATAATGTGGACTTAAGGTTTATGTAAAGGTCTTTTTTGGATAACATGCAATACATTTCACATTAGATCCCTCATGATCCTGCTATCGCTAAGGCAAGTGAGAATGAAGTTCAGGTATAAGCGATGTGGCAGGTAATCCGCCACTGAGAGGACAGCGCGACATTGATCTAAAATGTTAATCTGTTGCTCCCCGTTGCCGGGCACGTTTTGCAATAACAAATATAGATGGGTGTAAAACGGGAGATGCATTGTGGGGATATGAGTTCTATTAAGAAAACCCAGTTATCTTTTTTTACCCAACAAATGAAAGGGACGCACACAAAGACATAATATAATCACATCACTTCTTTATAGTTTTCCCATTTTCCTATGGGCGTATGTATGTTTTGAATACATGTGTCTGTCTGTGTGTGTGTGTGTGTGTGTGTGCGTGCGTGCGTGCGTGTGTGCTGTGAGACAGGGCCAATAGTGTTAATGACAAACCGGTGGCGAACAAGAGGGTGGGTGTTTCCCGCGACGAGACGCGCTCTAAATATTATCAATAACAGCTTGCCGGGGTGCGTATGTATAAGTGGTGGTGCACATGCCTCCATCTCTCCATCCATCCCTCTCTTTTCACCTCCTCCGCTGTTAGGATTCAATTAACAGGGCGCAGGCAGCCGTGGCAGCCTCATTAAAGCCAATTAGTTAAAACATCAGCCAATCTAGCGTTAATTGGCTTTGCTAATTAATTCAGCCGCTAGACCATATGAAAGAGGGAGGCGGAGAGAGAGAGAGAGGGGAACAGAGGGGAAGGAGGAGTGAAATGAAAGAAAAGCAGAGATTAAATGAGGGAGATAATGTGTTGGGCAAACTTCTTTACGTAGGTGTCTGTCTGTCTCTCAATGCCAGTAGAGCTGTTTTGCATTGATATGCATGCAGTCATGTTGCAGTGATAGAAAGGTACAGAGAATGTTAAAGGTCACATATAATGTGAATTTTAAGGTTCAAAACAGTAATTTGGATATCTACAAGAAACTGTTTTAATGGTGTAGTGTCCAAAAAAAACTCTATATTTTGTCTACAGTGCCATTGCTAATGTCCTCTTTTCAGCCTCCGTCTGAAACGCTCCGTTGAACAGCCTGTCACCTTAAGCCCCGCCTTCCAAAAGAGCTGAATGCTAATGATGTTAACACGAGCTGCTGTGTGTGTGTGTGTGTGTGTGTGTGTGTGTGTGTGTGTGTGTGTGGGTGATCAGGGCTGAGTAAGGGCGTCTATTTTAAACATGCTGATGTTCCTCTTTGCCCCACTTGACATGGCACGTCGTGATGAGGCTCCTTTGGGATGGAAATGAGTTCCGACAGGCCTCACGCCCACGGCCTCTCAGTCAGGTATCACTCCTCCTCCACACAGCTGAGGAAAGGACAAGTAGAACAGAGAGAGTCAGCAGAGTGGAGAGAGGGCAGCGGTCAGTTAGACCAACAATGTCAGACACAAGGAAACACCAGGGAAAAACACTATATATATATTTAACCTATTAACAGTGCAGCAACACCACATTCAATTGACAACCAAAACAATCAATGCAAAGATTAGAAGTTCAAAAGCCTATAATGATAGATGAATTTTTGAATTGGCCTGTCTTTTTTTATTTAAATTGCACAAAGTACAGGTTTGCAAAATCATAAAAAAAATCATGACTAATCATGCTGATTAATAATTTATTATTAATCATAATATATTGAAGAGTCAGTTTTTTATTTCAAATAGCACGAGAAAGAATTGAGTGATCTTTCCAGGAAATCCTGTATATTTACTTTAACTATTTGTCATCTTTTAAAGCACATTTTGTGGTAAATGCACCTTTTAATTTGTTTCATTTCATATGCTGATAATTAAATGGTCCTTTTATTGATACATGAACTCCTAGCAGTGTGTTGTAGCTTTCACAAACTCTCACTTGCTTTTATCCTTATTGAATACATTGGGAAAACAATGGCAGGGAACCGTGGATTGAAGTGTGTTGGTGTGCGTGATAGGGGTCCCGAATTGAGATTCAGCCAATAGAGGCTAGTTGTGCCTCTGCTCCGCGGGTCAGTGCTTGGTTAATGCTCCATTAATTTACTTCTTTCTCCCTCGCCACTGTTTCTCTCTCTCTCTCTCTCTCTCTCTCTCTCTCTCACACACACACACACACACACACACACACACACACACACACACACACACACACACACACTCTGACAAGGTGATTGATTGAATAAACAGCTGTCAGTGGTTGGAGATAACCTCGCTCACTAGCAGCATCACACTGCTGTCTTGCAGGCGAACACACACACACACACACACACACACACACACACACACACACACACACACACACACACACACACACGCAAGGCAGGGTCCCAGGAGTAAAACCCCACATTACATATGCTGACACACACTTGTACTCAGACAAGCGGACACACACACACACACACACACACACACACACACACACACACACACACACACACACACACACACACTGAGTGGATCATCAGATGACCATTCATCAGCATATTTTTGAAACATGGCAGCTGTTGATTTATGACTTGTTAATTCATCAAATGTCATGTCTATTTTGTTTTATTTTGAATAATTTCTATTTAAAACTAAATGGCCCTGATAACGCTGTCCACTCACCTCAGACCTTTTCACTATGACAAAATGTAAAAAATATCCTTCGTATAGTAACAGTCACAGTGTTCCCATGTTGTCCAATCCATGTTAAATAAATGCATCTACTGGTTTTTCATTTCAGTCTGTCTGAAACATGCACATGTATACAACGTCCCTCGACTTAAACAGACAGCCCACACACACACACACACACACACACACACACACACACACACACACACAAACCTTTCCCCCCTCTGTATCCCTCTACCCAGCCATCTCTTCATCCCTACTCTGCACAGTGCCGACATTTCATTTGCTTTTCTTAAAAAGTGACAACCCCAGGGAGCGAGGGAGAGGGAGGGATAGTGAAAGAGCCTGGTGATGAGTTTGGAGCGGGGCGTGGAGGAGTGCTATTTAAAAGCGCCATGCATCATTGTCAAGGGGCTGGGGATGGCGCACACACACACACACACACACACAACTACCGCGTTCAGACAGACACAGGAAATGCACACATGAGCAGCGCACCGCAGCCCGGGTGGCAAACTGAAGTTGACCCCCGTTCCATTTCATCAAATGTCCTCTGAATGAGCCGCCGCACAGCCTCATCTGTTTTGGGCACACACACACACACACACACACACACACACACACACACACACACACACACACACACAGAGCGAGCTAGTGATCAGCCTAGTGTCTAGCCTGCTTAAATCACAGCTCACTTAAGAGAAAAACATATCACCTCGCAGGGAGACGGACCCACACACACACACACACACACACACACACACACACACACACACACACACACACACACATACCTTGCTGGTCCCATTTGTGTTAATACGGCCCCTTGCTTTTTGGGCTTAGGGCTCATATATGCCATTATGGAGATGATGGCTTTACGGGGGGCCCCCCTCTTTACCTCACCTTGTGTTGGCCGGTGAGAGTGGAAATGAAGGCTGACACTTGGTCGGGATTTATTTGATTGTGGATGCGAGGCAGTGTCATTCTGAATAGGGTGGGGGGGGGGGGCATATAAAGGGGTAGATGAGGAGGCCCCGGGCCCTCAGGCTAAGTGAAAAGAGGAAGAGAGAGAGAGAACAGAAAATAAGGGAAGGGATAGAGGGAGGGAGTAAGCAGAAGATGTGGGCCCCCGTCTTTTTTCCCTTTCCCGCGAATCAAATCAAATTCCCCTTATCGCACATTATTTGAAGAGGTTATCGGGCGCGGTAATGCGGTTACACGCCGGGGCCGCGGCTGAGAGATTTCCTTGTTTACCGATGTTGGCGGGTGTTAGAGCTAACCGGCCGGGCGAGGGGGGGAGAGACAGGGGGAGAGAGAGAGAGAGAGAGAGAGAGAGAGAGAGAGAGAGAGGAAGAGCAGAAAGAAAGAGGGGTAGCGGGCGTAAACACTTGATGCATGTCAGAAAACTCATTTAGAGGAAACAACAAGGAGTGGGGAAATGGAAGTGTGTGTGTGTGTGTGTGTGTGTGTGTGTGTGTGTGTGTGTGTGTGTGTGTGTGTGTGTGTGTGTGTGTGTGTGTGTGTGTGTGTGTGTGTGTGCGCGTGTGATTTCCATGCCCACATACAAGGAGAAGACAGTTTTTCAAGGACAGAGAAAAGCAGCCGCTACATGTAGACACTTCGTAATTCCATTTGGGAAATGTGCTTGTGTGTTTTTTGTGAGTGTGCATGTTGGCAGTGTGTGTGTGTGTGTGTGTGTGTGTGCGTGTGTGTTTGTGTGTGTGTGTGTGTGTGTGTGTGCGCCTGTGTGTGTGGCATACTGTACATGTGCCAACCCATAAATCCGGCCCCTTCTACTTTTCCGACTCTTATTGTTGTGCTTAAATCCAGTTTACATGCTCCGTGCTCATTAGCTGATTGTGTGTATCATTTACGAGTGAATTCAATCCCTGGCATGATGACATTAAAAGGTAGAAAATACATGGTGACCACATGGAATGAACCTTTTTGTGCATTTCTTTGTAGACGTTCTATCCAACTATAAATTGAAGGCCAAAGAGATCCTCAAAGCTACAGTGTGTAACTTTTTTCATTTCACTCAATGTCGGTTGCATTCAAGCCATCGCCAAACGAGTTGACGCAAAGTTGATTACGCCTATCATCTCCACATAAGTCTCTGTATAATTTAGCATGGCAGCCAAGTCATGTTACCCCCTGACACTGGCACAGGAGCCCAGAGAAATCCCCAAGAAGCGCCCAAGAAATGCTTCAGTTGTTCATTTCGACTTCTAAGAAAAATCCTGGCCGTACAGCAGAAGGTATAACATGTACCGTCAGCTAGGGCTTACCTAATGCACCGACAGTGTTGTTGTAATTCCTCAGAATCCCTCATGGGGGGGAGGGAGGGGGCAATACAAGTTACGCACTATAGCTTTAAAGTGCTGATTGTCGTGGCACAATATGATAGCCAAGTACATGACAGAATTTTTTTTTAGTTTAAGGACAATCTTCTGTTTCCCTGAGAGCCATGGATGATTGGTGAGATAAAAGGCGGGAGGGGGATGACACGCGGTACAGGTCATTAAATGGGATTTTGGAGACATTGTTGTGAGTACATGCTTGTGCCTCTTAGCGCATTGAGCCATAAGGACCCCCCCCCCCCCCCCCTCACACACACACACACACACACACACACACAAATGCTTTTTTATCTTTGGACCCCCATTGAGAGCTGCAGTATTGAGCTGACAATCCCCTGTCTGTCCACTCTCTCTCTCTCTGGAGGTGGCCTTTCTACCTCCGCTCATTGTAGTCCAGTCACTGAGAGCCCCCGTGCTATCTGGCTATCTATTGATTCACCCTTCATCTGGACCAGAGCAACACAGGCAGAGGGACAACTGAGCAGACACACACACGCACACACACACACACACACACACACACACACACACACACACACACACACACGCACAGAGAGAGAGACAGAAGGTGTGTGTGCAAGAAGAAAGATAAAGGATTTTGTTTTAAGTGTTCAAATGGATTGAATTTGCTCAACGATGACTGACATTTGATGACAATTGTTCATCAGCTATTTCTATTTTCATGACATCAAAAAGAGCACATTTTAAATATTGTAGTGGTGGCAATAAGTACACAGATTTACCGAATGATGACAAGCGTAGAGAATGTAAGGGTGTCAAGGAAGGGAAGCAGGAAGGAAAGAAGGAAGGATGTGAAAGCAAGGGCAAAAGTGAAACCATCCAAATGCAAAGAAAGAAGGGATGGGGGAGAAAGAGAAGGGAGATTCCTCCTCGTTGCTCTCCATTCGCTCTTCCGTATGATCTGTCTCTCCCCACCTCACCATCTGCTGTATATAATTACCTGTATGTGTGTATAACCTGTGTGTGTGTGTGTGTGTGTGTGTGTGTGTGTGTGTGTGTGTGTGTGTGTGTGTGTGTGTGTGTGTGTGTGTGTGTGTGTGTGTCTGTCCTCTCGTTATTGCAAACATAGAGGGAAGTCCAATCAAGAACGTGTTTCATGTCAAGTGTCTGTGAGATTTATTTCTTGAACTTTTGGAATAATACTTAGCTTTCATGCATTGTTTTGAGGTCTATTTTTTTTATTCTATTTTTTAGATCTGGATAAATTTAATTATTTCTACATTAAAAATTAAAATGAAGACTAAATAGAATTGAATAAGTCAAATTACCCATAATGCATGAGCTATGATACTAGACCTTCATAGTTGTTTTGTCATACAGCATGTCACATGGAGGAATTAGAGTTGAGTTAAAGCAGATGGGCCAAAGTGTAAATGTGTCAGTATACTCTAGCAGCTAGTAAATAAATCAGTCAGAAGAGACATGTTGTTTTGTGACGTGAACAACGAAAAACAGTGAGAGCCAATAAGTGGATCAAGTGTCAGAGATGGAGAGAATGAGAGATGAAAGAGGAGAGAGAGAGAGAGAGAGAGAGAGCCAGAGAGAAGCGGTCAGGTTGAAATAAGGAGAGACACAAAGACACACAATGATCTAGGTAGAGAGAGAGAAACAAAATGGCCAAATCTGGAAAATGGATTGATAGAGTGAGGAAAAGAGAAAGGTAGAAAGACAGATGGAGGGGTTGGTGAGAGAGGGAGATAGGAAACAGGAAAGAAAGTCAGAGAGAAAGAGAGAGAGAGAGAGAGAGAGAGAGAGAGAGAGAGAGATGAGACGATCCATCTTGGCACATTACGGGGTGTGGAGGGAGGGAGGGGGGGGCCACAAGCCTACACTCCATCATGGCTGTCAGAGAGATACACACCTCCTCTACCCTCTCCTCCATCCATCCATCCATCCATCCATCCATCCCTCGTTCGCATCTGACTGAAGAATCTGGACACTAAAAAGTCCTGTCAGGCCTATTTCCTTGTTATTGTCCGGCCCCCTCTCCCCTCCTCTGCCCTATACCTGATACCATCTCTCAGCTCCCCGAGATTAAACGCACCCTTGTTGCGCCGCAGGCTGTGTGTGTGTGTGTGTGTGTGTGTGTGTGTGTGTGTGTGTTGAGCTGTGAGGTCCAAAGCAGGACACGTTAGGGATCGCGTAGGTGTGTGTGTGTGTGTGTGTGTGTGTGTGTGTGTGTGTGTGTGTGTGTGTGTGTGTGTGTGTGTGTGTGTGTGTGTGTGTGTGTGTGTGTGTGTGTGTGTGTGTGTGTGTGTGTGTGTGTTGCCCCGACATTAATCATCTTTAAGGCGCTGACAAGGCCCCGGTGTGCGACATCACATCACAGCAACACCTCCCTTC
>NC_137213.1:8732939-8735439 GCF_949987685.1 Ammodytes marinus | reverse complement strand
AAGCTCTGGGGGAACAAGTGGATCCTGCATGAGAGAATAGAATAGTGCTGATTGAGGGTCATCCATTCATCATTGTCTCATACAGCGGTGTGTGTGTGTGTGTGTGTGTGTGTGTGTGTGTGTGTGTGTGTGTGTGTGTGTGTGTGTGTGTGTGTGTGTGTGTGTGTGTGTGTGTGTGTGTGTGTGTGTGTGTGTGAGAGAGGGGGGGGGGGTGTTTGTTTCAATTAATTAAAAAAGGTTAGTGGTATGCCCTTCCCTCTGTGGGTCAAATATGCTGTGTAAGCCTGTGGTAGCTAGAACCCCCCTCCCACACGAACACACACACACACACACACACACACACACACTCACACACACCACATTAAGAAATACAATTAGATAACAATCAGGAGAGGGAGAAAACACGCATGCAAGGGATACAATTTTAAGATGACCCCTACACACACAAACACGCAAAAAGTCTCTTTGTGACTTCGTATGTGTTTGTGTGTGTGTGTTATATCACAAGAACAGCCTCATTCAATATCACACATGCTCCCTGTGTCTCCCTCTGCCCGGCTCTCTGCATGGTAGCAGCCATCATTGAAAGTGACAGTGGGAATTTGCTCCAATTTGTAGTAAATCTGCCTTTAATGACGAACAGCGCTCGCTGAACGAAAGAGCTGTGGATATGGAGACGAACGTGTGTGTATGTGTGTGTGTGTGTGTGTGTGTGTGTATGTTGGTGTGAAAAATGTGTGTGTCCCATATCTGACTGCTCTCTAATAGATCTGAGTTTCTATTAGTTTTATATTTCTTCTCTCTTTTCTGCTCTGTCCTGTCTGCATAATGTGTGTGTGTGTGTGTGTGTGTGTGTGTGTGTGTGTGTGTGTGTGTGTGTGTGTGTATGTGCGTGTGTTTTTGCGTGTGTGTGTGTGTGTTTGAGTACACCTGCCAACTTGTCTTTTCTTGTACCTGTGAACTCTGTCTCTATAGTTCACTGTATAGGGGCCACAGGCTTCCCATGTACAGACATGGAAATGGCACACGAACAAATGAGCGCATGCAAATGGATCATGCCCTATATTACTTGTCGGGTGGCTTGTGAGGGCAAAGTAATACATATTTCCCCGCGCCACACACACACACACACACACACACACACACACACACACACACACACACACACACACACACACACACACACACACACACACACACTCTTCCAAATACCCCTGCTCTTCTTCCTCCTCCTCAATCGATGTGCCTCCACTTCTCTAGCAAGAAAAAAAAAGGGCAAAAAGCAATCAGTATCTTGAGGTTAGCCCAATCCACTCCACCCAACTCCCACACTGAAAAAAACATATTCATCTCTGTATCTCTCTGTCTCTGTCTCTGTCTCTCTCTCTCTCTCTCTCTCTCTCTCTCTCTCTCTCTCTCTCTCTCTCTTTCGCTCTGTCTCTCTCTCTCTCTCTCTCTCAATGTCTCTGTCTCTCTCTCTCCCTCCCTCTCTCTTTTCTGCTTTAGTAGGAGATGTGAGGTGGGAGGGACAGAGGCCCCGGCCGTGCTAGCTGTCAATCAAACTCTGTCTGTCCCTACTATAGTGCAGGAGTGATGCAGATGTAAGCAGGGTTTGGGTGAGGAGGGTGGGCAGTATACGTGTCACTGAATGGGGTAAAGTTGCCTGCAGATTACTGATCAATCCAATACAAACGGCTGGGTGCTACTGACATATAGGAGACTGGTCCAGAGTCATTAGATTAGCTCAGATAATCTGTCCCTTTTTATAAACTTCTTTTGAGAGTTTTTTCTCCCCCTTATGATGTCATAAGGGGAGAACGAAGGAGTGTTGTGCAATGTGTAGTAGGCTAATGCACGTTGACACAACATCTCCCAACAGCGCCACTGGAACTGTGCATCAACTTTTCAGAGCTAGTTATCATGAGCCACCTGATCCATTGTAGCTATATCGTACCCCCCCCCAACCCCCTTCACCTGTCTTCCCCCTCTGTTAACACACACATGCTTCATTACCACAACACAATTTAAATTGCCTTGTGTCCCATCTTTTCCTCCTATACCTACCTGCCTGTCTTGCTCGCCTGCCTGCCTGCCTGTCTGTGTGCGTGTGTGTGTTTGTTTGTGTTTAGCTTTGCCTTGCTGCTCGTTTCCACACATGCTCTCTCCTTTGCATTGACATGGCACGGAGGCAGCCTCATAACCCTGGCCCATCAAACATTCATAGAAACCCAGGCATAAAAAAGACGCCGCAAAAAAAAAAGACGCCGCAAGAAGGCTACACACAACACACAAACTCTCCCATCACTCCCTTTCTCCTTTCATCTCCTCGCTCGCTCTCCATCTCCCTCTCTTTTGTGTCGCCCGCTCTTGCCTCTCGCTCCACCTCTTTTCTTGTTCTTCTTTCATCTCTCTATCACACACACACACACACACACCCCTCCTCTGTCAACTGTGGCAATTTTCTCCCATCACGGCAGGTGTGTGCTGTCCTCTCTCGCTC